>NW_026860425.1:0-23770 GCF_026571515.1 Ruditapes philippinarum
TCATTTTTGTCGACATTTTTGGGGATTATTTAACTAGTAATTTTTTAAGCAAATAAGGTTTTTTACTTTCCCACAAAAAACAAAAATTTAAATTTTAATCCATTTTTAAATTTTTGTATGATTCCTTTTTTCATAAAATACAAGGTCGAATTTTCATGGACACTGCAACTTGATTGTTCTTAAACTATTCAAGTTTTTTTATCTATACAATTAGAAAATGAACTATATTGTCGGAACGATACTTTCAATTGAAATAACTAAATAACTGATAATTCTTTATTGAGTCATTATTTCTGAGTTGGGAATCAAAACTACGTCGTATCCTACAATTTGTAAACAAACACCGCCATCTTTGAATAAAAATATATATATTGGTGTATTACTCTTTTTGTTGGAAATCACTGAAAACCAGATTTATGTATTAACGAACTCCACAATTTTCCGTTTCATTAATTTGGTACATGTTACTAGCTGAACTATTTGGTAAAACAGAAGTTATATCGAACTTGAAACTCGAAGCGAGCCAGAAGTTTTGTGGATATGACGTAATTCATTTTGCCTTATCCATTGTTATTTAATTCAATCAATATTATACTCGTTTCAGATTATACCCATAAGCTTCAAAATGTAATTTTGCATCATTCACTAAATTTCATTTAAAGCAGAAGTTTTTTGTTTTTTGTTGTTGTTGTTTTTGTTTTTTGTTTTTTTTGTTTCAAAAAAATGATGTGTACGAAATGATAAGACGCAGTTGAAAATAAAGTATGATACGACGCAGTTCTGATTCCCAGCCCTGTATTTAAACAGTGGATGGTCAGTGGGCTTCATGGCTTGCCTGGACTAGCTGTGACGTTACCTGTGGAGACGGTCACCAGTCGCGTAAAAGAACGTGTACAGAGCCAGCCCCCGCGGGAGGGGGTAATTATTGTCAAGGACACTCTGACGAAATTCAGAGGTGCACTCTTCAGCCATGTCCAGGTTATATAAGCAACGATTGTTAACTATGAGTATATGATACATAATTATAGGAACTGTTATCTTTTCATTATTCATAAACACACATATTTGACAAAAACGTCTTAAGTTAGTGTCCAAGTTTGATTTTGACATTGATTTAGATAAATGTTACAATGGACTCCCATGCTTTTCCTCGATTAAAATTACAAATGAACCTTAAACTTTGTTGTCTGAAAAAAAAAAGTCCTCGCTTATAAAGACAGTTTTCCGCTAAAAGAACCACACATCTCTTCATTAATTCATTGACTGTACAGAACGTCTTAACACACAACGTTCGGTACTGTTAACCAAAATGGCCCGTGTTTTGTCACCCAGAACTAAGATTTACGATTGTTTTATCAACAATTATATTTTTTTTTTGAATTCTGCTAAAAAGACTTATTCATTTTTTGGTCATATTCAATGAAATTTTGAAATAGTGTTACAGCTACAGAAACACGTAAAATATCATACTTTATATCTTTAGTTCATGGTCACTGGTCAACATGGAGTGGCTGGGGGAGCTGCAGTACAACATGCGGTATTGGAATGCAACGTAGAGACCGAACATGTTCAAATCCCTATCCTGCACGTTTTGGAGATCATTGTTATGGTGATTCAAGAGATGATAGACTATGTGTCGATGCAGTTTGTCCCGGTAATATGATACATGTCTTTCCTTCATTAGCGATTGAAACAAAACAATTACTAATATATAGGAGTAATATATTGTTACGCATTACATGCTATTTGACAAACTATGTAAAGTTAAACAAATTATAGTTAAACTCGAAGGTATTAAGTACCATTTTAAAATACTTGCTGACGGACTGTCAATGTATGAATAGAAAAAAAACTAGTCAAAGAATTTCCAGAAATGATGGTTGGCGATTTTAAAATCAGCTAAATCAACTTGTGCCGAAGGTATAAAAGGACTATCGCGTCTAAAGTATCATACACACCCTAGATTAAGTATCATTTTAGGAAGCTCACTAGGCGACAAGTACAAAGTATAATCTCCAAAATTAAACATATTAGAATTTACTATAACTTTGTCACATAGTAACCGACGGTGGTTGGAGCACGTGGACATCATGGACAGCATGTACAGCAAGTTGTGGAGGTGGGATAAAGTCTCACTATAGGGATTGTATCAATCCTATGCCATCTGCAGGAGGAAAACATTGTACTGGACTTCAACATGAAGTAACAGCATGCAATCAGAATAATTGTCCTCGTAAGTTCCAATGGATTTAAGCTTTTAAATGTGTAGTAGAAATATTTCTTAGAGAATGTATTATTAAGATAATAAAACAACGATTTCCTTTACACATAATTTTATTAAAAAATTGGCATCATTTTAAGATACTTGCTGACGGACTGTCAATGTATGAATAGAAAAAAAACTAGTAAATGATGGGTGGCGATTTTAAAATCAGCTGAATTAACTTGTGCCGAAGATATTAAAGGACTATCGCGTCTAAAGTATTATACACAATCTAGATAAATTTCATTTTAGAAGTTCACTAGGCGACAAGAACAAAGTATTATCTTAAAAAATAAACATATAACTGTAACTTTGTTACATAGTAACCGACGGTGGTTGGAGCACGTGGACATCATGGACAGCATGTACAGCAAGTTGCGGAAGTGGGATAAAGTCTCACTATAGAGATTGTAACAATCCTATGCCATCTGTAGGAGGAAGACTTTGTACTGGACTTCAACATGAAGTAACATCATGTAATCAGAAGAATTGTCCTCGTAAGTCGCAATGGATTTAAGCTTTTAAATGTGTAGTAGCAATATTTCTTAGAGAATTTGTTAATAACATAATAAAACAACGATTTTCTTTACACATTACTTTCTAAAAAAATTGACATCATTTTAAGAAGAAAAATCAGATGTAGAAAATAAATCAGTTATTTTTCTCTTTTTTATTTAGAATTGTGTAGTATTATACATGTACAACAATGATTATAACAATATATGTTTTCAGGAAAGCTGTCGTCATTTTCGTACTCTCATCCTGTAATGACTGAGATTTTTCGCTACAAAGAAAAGTTATGTCATATCTTTTCTTTTGGATCAATATATACCTGTTCCACCGTTGCTTTTGACACTAAAATATTTGAAGAAGGGTCTTCTTACAACAGTACGACTGGCGACTTTACGTGCTCTTATCCAGGTGTTTATGTTTTCATGGCTTCGTTAATCAGTTCTGCTGGATCAAAAATTAATTGTGATATTACAAAGAACAATCACGCCATGGCAAAAATTATCAAATATTCGTCAGATAGTAAAGACTCTATAAGTGCAACGATAACATTACATCTCCAACGTGGTGATAAGATTTCCTTGTTTTGTCAGCATTTTTCTGAAATTTTAGAGTCATCTTCAACCTTCAGTGGATTTCTCTTACAATCTGATAGCTAATGTATATACATGTATAAAATGAATATTAGCCAATCAAACATTTGTTTTTCTTCTATGACTCATATATTTAATGTATAATAAAAAAGAAATAAAATGAGTTTTGCCTTTGAACATTGCCCTTTCCATGTTGTTCTTTGTTCTCATTTTTTCCACAAAGGCCGGGTGCACAATTTTACCGTTTAAATTTTGATTCGGTTGTTCAACCTTTTTCCGGATATTCCCACTGCTTAGAAACATTTAATACTAGTAATAAATTACGAGGTGCCCTGATTATTTACAAAAGAATCATTTAATATACCTTTGTTTTGTCGTATCATACTATATTGCTTGATTACAATATGATCTACTTCGTTAAAAGAATAACCATTTATAAGGGACATATACAAACTGCTTCAGCAGAATAATAAAAATGTTACATCAAGACATGAAGATTTTTTGTGACATTTCGTGATAAAAGAAATGATACAAATAGCTTTTCATATTCCATATGTAATATCAATGTATCTGAACACTTAGACATAAAAATATCAAATTAAAATGACTTTGAACATTTAAGTTGAATATATATTACCAGTATCTGTTTACTTTTATATTTAAAACTTTAAGATTTGATACTTTTAGCTCGGTACTAAAAAATATTTCAAAAAAAGAAAACTAAACCATTTATCAGAACTTCAAATGTAGATAATAATAAAAAGTAAGAAAAACATATAACTGTCAAACATTAACATAATATACATGTACATGTCATGACTAACCAGTTACTGAATCGTACTTCTAAAGTGTTAATTGGCTTGTACTCAAATTGACATAAATATTTCATGTACTTAACATGTATTCGTCATGCAAATTTCACTTTAAATTTTATAAAATAATTTGCGCCATTTTTCATTTTGTTTAGGGGACACATTTTCATATAAAACATATAAAAAAGGCATGGAAGAGACTAAATGGTACTTCATTCTTAATTTAACGTCCATTATCTGGTTACCTATGTACTGTGACCGGAGAGGACCCATATCCGAACTTGGCCAAAGAATCATCAAAACAATCCCAATTTCCAGAATATTTGGTATTAAAACTGCAGCCACTAGAGTGTTAACAAGATTAATCTATTCTTAGGTCATGTGACCTATTTTTTGACCGGAGATGACCCATATTCAAACTTGATCTCAAAAACCATGAAAGCAACCTTCCTGGCCAATTTCCAGGATATTTTGATCAAAACTGCAAATTATTTATAATTACATTTTCTAAAGCAATGATGTTACTGAACAGATGTAAAACTATAAGTTTGTTTGTTTGTTTGTTTTGGGTTTTACGTCACATCGACACAGTATAGGTCATATCGCGACGTTCATGCTTTACTAGAAGAGGAAGGCCTCAGGTGCGCTTCCGTGCATTATTTCAGGCACGAACGGGCACCTGAGTAGAACCACCGACGTTCCGTAAGTTAGCTGGATAGCTTCCTCACATGAAAGAATCCAAAGTTCCTGTCGGGATTCGAACCCACAGCGGTGAGGGACAAGTGGTTTGAAGTCAACGACTTTAACCACTCGGCCACGGACGCCCCAACACTATAAGCAGGAAATATAAAAAAATAACATTGACTAAAAAGACCTAGCATATAGCACAAAAGGTTGTTCAAGACATTGCGAAGTACCTTGAATACACTATAGTTTGCATGTTAAAGACTCATGGAATATCTATTTCTTTTGCATCACAAAACACATCTTTATTAAAAATGTGTTGTTTGTATGTAAAAAGATTTAAATGTACCTTGTAAATATTGTCAATTTATTTCACATAAGTTTGCAATTCTTTCAGGCAAGCTATTTTACAAGACAAACAATAAATGTATTTTTAGTATGTACCTTTTATGTATGATTTTCATTTGTATAATGATTATCAATTTTCATCTTTTTCATTATTATTATTGTCAATCTTTACTTTTAAAATTGTTATCAAAAGAAATAGTTAAAGATCCTGTATGCTGTAATTTAGCTTGTTACCACACTTAAATGTAATTTTATATATGTATATAATTTTGATTCTAAACCATTTTTCAAACATCGTAGAATATGTAAAATTCATACTGCAATTTTTTCTTCACATTATATGTTATCATCAAAATATATGCATTATTTTCTTATTGAAAGAATTGACTTAAACTTTTTAGAAAATAAATTTTTAATTAACTCCCTTTATTAACATGAAAATGTAAATTCAGTAATATTTTTACAAATAATGCTTTTTGGAACTTACAATAATTGATAAATCTTCATTTGAGCATTATATTTATGATATACAACCATAATAAAATGTGTTACAGGATCTTTAACATAAACGAGTCTGTTACGAGGATAATACTGGCTGGGGCGACATCGATGAATGTTGATGAATGTTTCTGCTCAAAAAGATATCCAAGCCGTCAGGCCGAGACGATTTTATTGCCAGTGTTATATCAGTAACTAAAGAGTTTCATATATAATAACAATTGTATTACAATTTCATTATATTTTGTATCACAAATCAGCAAAAAATGCTATTTTAGTGCTTTTTCCCTCTCTTGTGCCCTGTTCCTTTCGTCTCAAAAATAAACCCCAGAAAAAATGAACCAATACCATATAATGCTTTCGTATGTTACCATACCCCCGCCGCATTTTCAGCGGTGTGTGTGAGGGAGGGGGTTAACGTGTGTTGCTGCTGTTGAAAAATCATTGCACAGAATGAAAGTTCTTTTAAAGACGACCCTGTAAAATATAATCATAAAATTCAATATTCTCTATAACTCTTTCAGAGTAAAAAAGATGCTGTGGGATGTTCCATTTTGGGTTTGAATTTTTCTTTGAATTTGAAAAAAAAAGACAAAAACGATGCTCATCATTTTCGTAACTCATGATAAATTTTATTCAGCCAAAAAGCATGATGTTTGAAAATATGATAAACTATAAATATTTTGATATATCTTTATTATACATGTTTCAAATAAACCGGTTGTTTCTGTGATATCTAAGAATTTGTTAATTTTGATTATGTTGTAAATAATTTTGTTTTAAAGCATAATAAAATCACATGAAAAGACGATCCAAGCAGTAGCATGCTAACATTTATAAACAACATGCTATTTATAAATGAAGGAAACATTAAGGCTTAAACCAGACTTATAATACACCGAAAGGAAAACAGACGCCATTTATGAGGACATTAATTACATTTTGATGTACTAAAATGTTTCTATAACAAACTTTAATTATGTACTTTCTCGAAATAAGATGAGCAGTGAATTTTAAACGATTTATCCGAAAATCAAACGTATAAAAATATTTGTAAACGACAGCCAAGTACTGATAATCAATTTATATTTGAAAGTTTTTGTTCTGCACATTTTTGATTTCCGAGAGAAAAATAAAGATTCACCTTATTGCAAAATGTATACCGGAGTTGATCCCTAAACCCCCATCTGTAATTGGTCTTAGAAGTCGTAAAAGAATTAATTTTGTGATCATAGATAACTACAATATTTTGTTGAGTTTCATCTTGGACAATTGTCGTTGTTTTAAATAGCTTTACTAACCAATAAACAAAATATGTACTTTGAAATGCAAGAAGTATGCTGAGTATGCTTAAGTTTAATAACTGTTGTTAAAACGTAAATTGTTTGCAAATTACTTCTAAAACATGTTAACATACATTGAACTATTTTATTGGCTGAAAGTGCAGGTTATTTATTAATTTAAGATCTTTTATTCTAATGAAATTTTGGTTTACTACTGCATTATTATTTATTTTAGTAACATATTTACCGTATCTTTTACAAACATTACAGTTGGTTTTAGTAAAATGATGACATAATCTTATATTTCTAGTCAAAGGGAGATAATAAGAACACACTTGGCAATCATGAATTTCCCAAGAATAAAGGTTTCTTGTTTTATTTGTACAATCTAGTATGTAAACTCTAATAAATGTTTGGGGGAATGAAATGATTATATTTGCAATGTCGACTTTTGTCACCGATTAATGTACAGGGACATACAGAGACATTTTCGTGGAAGTGGAAATTATTAGAATTATGTCAAAGTTATGTCGAAGGGCAATTTTTGCATATATTATATTATTTATATACATGTTGCAAAAAGATATTTGAGAGTTTGTGAGTGGACGCTAACTTGCACGTTCTAGTACTGTCTATGAACGGGCTCAATCAAACCGGACCTGCAATATTTTCAATTTTGACGTGTTGGGCTTCCTTTTTAAATTCCGAACATATTTATCGACTAACTGCCATATTTTTTCATGATTTTTGTTTTAAAAGATTTTTTTATTTATTTAGTGAAACGCTTTTTGTTTTTATTTTTATGTTTTGTTTGTTTGTTTGTTATTGTTTTATTTGTTTTTGTACATAAGTCTAGACAACAGAAATCAGATATATCTTAATATGCTTACCACATGCCATAAAGTAACAGCACTTACTTATGCATTCAGTGTTGTTATATTTTTTCTGGTCCTTCAGGATCATTAATTTCGGCACTTTAAGTGTTGAAAATACAACGTTTACAGTCTATGTTTATCTTACAGATGATCTTGTTAGTACAGCCTATTGTAATTAGAGATTTTCAAATGAACGATCCGAATACACAAACATAAAATATCACAACAATACACAATTATACTTTTAATGTAAATATACAAAAAGGGCGGGCCCTTTGATAATGTTCTTATAACTTCGCTATACTCTTTTGTATATTTACATAAATGTATTTATGTATAAGTAAAAGAAAGAGCACCGAAGGTTTCACGAGGCTATCTGATTTGTACCCGAGTATTAATCAAACTGCCGAGTGTTTTGATGTTCTTTCTCTTTTGTATCATAGTCACAATACATAAACTCCAGCAAAAATGAGTCACTCAATGGGCATGCTTTGGAGTGCGGGTAACTAATACCTGCACTCAAGTTAACGCGCTGTGCATATATATGTATACGATTTAAGTCTGACACATTTTCAGCAGAAAGGTCCCAAATTTATGATACAATTGTTCATAATTGTGAAACTTCATGTAATTTTAACTATGTATATATTTTACAATTCGCCAAAGTATGTCTGTCAATAAAATCGTCCTATTTTGTTAAACTTCTGCCGAAATATTTACCATAAAGTGCCGTTACTCTTATGAATTAAAATTAATACGTTAAATGAGCCGATTAAATGGATTGTGCTGCACTTAATTTGAATGGACGGGCTAACTGTATGTCGGTTAAAGGTTACATACAGAGTTTGAAGAAACTAATTTTCTCGCTTCACCTCGTTCGCTGGAAAATGAATTTTTTAAAACTATGTATTTAACATATAACCTATACATACAATAAAATATGTTTAAACAATCGATCCGGATATCATTCAACTGAATCGTTTTACCATAATCAAACGTAATAACCTACTTATTTCAAATGTTAATTGTAAATGACCGTAATGACATAATTTATTATCTCATTCTGTTACTAATTAGGAAACATTGTACATTAAATGGCTCTTATCAAAGACGCATTAAAATTGAATGACATTGTACAAGAAATTACGAAGCGATGCAGATCTCTTTTGGTAAATAAAATTAATAATATTTATAAATGTTATGATTAAAAAATATGAAGTTGTCTTATTTATGTATTTTACATACTATCTAATATACTTTTATTAGCCATTTTAACTGTAACATTCAATTTTCTCTTTCAGTAATCTGCATCATTCTTTTTGGTGTTACTTCGACATCTGGTAAGTTCAATTGTACCTAACTCAATACTTTTGGTACAAATATGTAATATGATATATTACGCCAGATTTGGAGATGTGATCACTTAATTCTTAACAATATTGCTTTACAATTATTCAATATTCATTGACGCTACTGTTGAAATGATACTTTTGGTGTATACATCAAAAGAATTGTTATAAATGAAAGTGTAAGCTGCCAAGAACTAACAGAAATTCAAAACAATACAAAACCAAGAAAAGATGTTTTGTCAATACAAATTTCTAATAGGTTGAATATTTCTCAAAATAGTATTTTAGACTAATGATATGTATAAACTTGTGTGCTGGTTGTGGTCGATTTTTTATGTAATTATAAATTTATTTCCATTTAGCGGCAACTGAGTGTTTTGCCTGTAGCAGTGTCCAGACAGTTGCTGAATGTAAGACTACAAAAACGTGCAACGCTGATGAGGTAGATTTCTTATAAACATAAAATTAAATGCTCTTTTATATACATGTTGTAACTTTAAAAAATTGTAATGTCATTGCCTTTGATACAGCAACAAAACTAGGATTCTATTGTTCCATGTACCAATACTTGCTAATCGACAGTACTTTCTATATAAGACTAAATTCCGTTGCTATTTACCGCTTGATTTATTTAAGATATGCTTTACTGACTTCCTACCACAAGGAAACAGGACACTGTATTCATTCGGATGTCGATCTGAGACAGTAAGTGGACTTTACAATTTTCATATGTGTACATATTTCAAACTTTCAGACTTAATTTATATGCCCCCTGCTACAATAAATAAAAGATGTTCTGGCTGATGATGTTTTTAATAATTTAGTTGAATACCTTAGATTTCACAAATAATTTCATGATCAACTTTGTGTTATTAATATCAAACGTTGAAGGTTAATTTATTTCTTGAATAAAATTATATGGTATTTCTGATTAATTCGTGTATTGAAATTTTAGTTTTTTCACTTGAATGTATATTTCAGAACTGTACATCAGTTGTTTCAAATACAGGAAATATGTCAATTGGAGGGTCACTGGTAGGGCGGTCTTTGCCTACGTCATCATGTTCCCAGTGCTGCAAAGAGAATCATTGTAATAGACATCTGTGCCAACAAACATGTGAGTTACCGTGTTCAAAACAATATATGAGAAGGATAATTTAAATTGTAATACTTTCTAGGTCTTCTTTCTCATCACGAGTAAAATGAGGTTTCAATTCGTTGTCAATTTTGCCTTTTTGTTGTTTGTTGTAATGGGTGTTTCGTCGCACCAACACAGTATAAGTCATATAGTGAGGTGGGGGAAGACCTCAAGTGTTTCTATGTGCGTTATTTCAGGCACAAACGGGCACCTGAAAAGCACCAAAGACGTTCCGTAGGCTAAAACATTAAAGAATTCGTATACTCTTGCGCGGCTCGAACGGACGGCGATGAGAGTCATAAACAATGTACACTAAAATCTATTAAGTATTTTGCAGAAATGTGTTCAGACATAAAATACCATAAAAATATGATAATCATAAGTATTTTATTTTACGATATGTCAAGGAGGAATTTTTACGAAATATCCACTTTATTTGTAATTAATATATTATTATAACTTTTTGTTTCGATTATAATTTCAAGATTCGCTTAAAGAGTGTTCAGACAGAGAAAACATAGACTGTCTCACCCTTGAACAATTTGCAAATATATGTGCAGATACACAGAGAGCTTTATCAGTTTGTCGACGATTTTGCGGATTATGTAGCTACGGTATTATTTGATTAGCCAAATAAATTGTTCGGACATTCCTAAATGAAACGCGACAATTTCAATATAAATCCATTTATGTTTTTTATTATTCGTAATTTCATTTATTCATACATTTGAAGGTCGAGACTTTATGGGAGCCATATATTTGTTTGTTTATTTGGATTTTTACGGCACGTCAACACATAACTGGCCATATCGTGCCGAATGCTATAAAAGGAACCATAACCTTATTGTTCTAAAAGGTTTTGAAAAAGTATACAATTTGAAAACGAACACATTATTGTTGAAACATTCGCAACACTTGATACGTTCAATTGAAATAGGTAAAAAGTTTCAACTTCATTGAATTATAATTTAAACATAATTAAACAGAGGATGGTCAGTGGGCTTCATGGCATGCCTGGTCTAGCTGTGACGTAACTTGTGGAGACGGACACCAGTCGCGTAAAAGGACGTGTACAGAGCCAGTCCCTACGGGAGGGGGTCATAATTGTCAAGGACACCCTGACGAGACTCAAATGTGCACTCTTCAGCCATGCCCAGGTTATATATATATAAGTTACTAAATGCCAGTATTTGTTGAAATCATCAAATTAGCAAAAAGAGAGAAATAAAGAATCCCTAAATAACGCCCAAAACGACGAAATTATAAATTTTGAGGGCTCGCTTTGATTTAGCCTATTCATGAACGGTAATGGAAAGTGCAGGTAACCGCCCACGCCCCCCCCCCAGCACTGGCTTATGACAATTTAACATTTAGACATGAAATGATAACATTTTGAATTTAGAAACAACGAAAATCAATGGGCGGACTAAATAAAATGGAATTTGAAAGGGGATCTGAGGTTTTGAAGCCTGCGTCTCACAGAAAAGACGTAAAAAGACAAATTTAAAACGAAGACAAGATATCCTTAGGGTGATTATACACTATTTAAGTGAGAATACTGGAACCAACAAATTATTAGAAAGCCGAAAAGATAGAACTAAAATACAACAAGACTCTTAATTTTTTATATATACACCTGGAAATAAGTTAAGAACACCCCAGAAATTTAAAATTGGTTGTGATTGGAAGAACTTTCATGAGATGACGACTTAATTGAGCTAAAAAATAGTAACGTGATAAGTAGCGGTACCAATCTATTTAGAAATCATATGAAATCATAAACCAGTAAATTTATGAGTTTAGTTTATTATTAACCAAATTATTATAGCAAAAACAATGCGTTGTTTTCTTCCTACAAATGTAAGTGTTTATAATTATGGTGTTGAAGCGTTTACAAAACATAATTTGTTGGATATATTTGGTAATTATTGACGATTTCGTAACCTTATATGACATTATGTCGTGTGTAACCGTCCCTTGCCCACTTTTGAAAGTCTGTTACACACAACGTTCGGTAATGTTAACCAAATGGTCCGCTCTTTGTCACCCAAAACTTATACTTACGATTATTTTATCGACGATTAAAATGTGTTTTAATTCTGCTTAAAAGACTGATTCAAGTTTGGGTCATATTCAATGCTATTTTTAAATAGTGTTACACCTGCAGAAACACGTTAAATAGCAAACTTTGTTTCTTTAGTGCATGGTCACTGGTCAACATGGAGTAGTTGGGGAAGCTGCAGTACAACATGCGGTATTGGAATGCAACGTAGAGACCGAACATGTTCAAATCCCTATCCTGCACGTTTTGGAGACCATTGTTATGGTGATTCAAGGGATGATAGACTATGTGTCGATGCAGTTTGTCCTGGTAATATGATACACGTATTTCCTTCATTAGCGATTTAAACAAAAATGATTTGGTAATATGATACACGTATTTCCTTCATTAGCGATTTAAACAAAAATGAATTACTAATATTAAGGAATAACATATTTATACGGGTTCAAGTCATGTTATTTGAAAAGCTATCTTAAATAAAACAATTTCTGGTTTAACTTTAGGATTTAAGAACTAAAAAGGTAATAAATAATAAGTAACGAATAGTTTTTTCCAAGATACTTGCTGACGGACTGACACTGTATAAATAGCAAACATACTTGTCGACGAAGTTCCGGAAATGATGGACGGCGATTTTAAAACCAGCTGAATCAACTTGTGCAGAGGGTATTACTTAATCAGGTCTAACTCTTCTAAATATTATACAAATCTAGATTAAGTTTCATTTTATAAGTTCGCTAGATGACAAGAACAAAGTATAATCTTCAAAATAACTTTGTTACATAGTAACCGATGGTGGTTGGAGCGCATGGACCTCCTGGACAGCATGTACAGCAAGTTGTGGAGGTGGGATAAAGTCTCACTTTAGAGATTGTAACAATCCCATGCCATCTGCAGGAGGAAGACTTTGTACCGGGCTTCAACATGACGTAACAGCATGCAATCAAATGAATTGTCCTCGTAAGTTGCAATGGATTTAAGCTTTAAAATGTGTTGAAGTAATATTTCTTAGAGAATGTGTTATTAACATTATATAAAAACGAAATCTATACACATTATTTCTTCAAAATTTGGCATAGTTTTAAGAAAAACAATCATTCTTGTAGAAAATAAAACAGTTTTGTTTCTCTTCAGAATTGTGTATTATAATACACGTACACAAATGATAACAACAATAAATATTTTCAGGAAAGCTCTCGTCATTTTCGTACTCTCACCCGGTTTATGTTGGGGCTTTGCAATACTTAGAACAAAAAGAGTCAATGGCGTGTAAAAAACCGTACGTTCTATTTGATTTTAAATTACCTTATACTTCATGTACTACAATAGCATTTACCAGTAAAATATTTGAAGAAGGGTCTTCCTACAACAATGAGACTGGCGACTTTACATGCTCTTATCCAGGTGTTTATGTTTTCATGGCTTCGTTAATCAGTTCTGCTGGATCTACAATTGATTGTCATATTTCAAAGAACGGTCACACCATGGCAAAAATTATCAAAAATCCGCAAGATAGTACAGACTCTAGAAGTGCAACGATAACATTACAACTCCAGCGTGGTGATAAGATTTCCTTGTTTTGTCAGTATTTGTCAGACATTTTTGAGTCATCTTCAACTTTCAGTGGATTTCTCTTACACTCTGATGGCTAATGTATATACAGAATAAAATGAATATTGGCAAATTAAACATCTGTTTTTCTACTTTGACACATTTCTTTAACAAAAAGAGATAAAATGATGTTTGCCTTCGAATATTACCTTTGCCTTGTTGATCTTTGTTCTCATTTGTTTCTCACTAAGACAGATTGCAAAATTTTCACCTTTTAAAGTTTGCTTCCATCCTTTTCCGGAATTTCCCAGTCAATCTTAGAAGCATTATATTCTTGTAATACAAGTTACGAGGTCGTTTGATTATTTACAAATGTATCATTTAATAAACCTTTGTTTTGTCGATAGGTGACCTTCCAATATTGCTTGATACAATATGATCTACTTCGTTAAACGAAAATTCACTAATCAGGGTCAAATAGAAAGTTCTTTAGCAGCATTATAAATACGTTACAACACGACATGGAGGTTTTTATAATTTTTTTGTGATAGAATTGATACAAATAGCCTTTTTATTCCATATGTAATATTAATGTATCTGAGCACAAAGACTTAATAAAATAAAATTAAAATGTCCTCCAATCGGGCTCCTTATTAATTTCTAATAGGCGTGCGTGCATACAAATGAAGAAAAGTTAAAAGAACGTTCAGTTAAATTTAAGCACCTGAAAGCATTCCAAAAAGAACTGAATATGTAATGAGCGACCCAAACATCGGAAATACAGCAACAAGCATTATAGTTACCCCGATTGATAAAGACAACCGCCTAGAAGACGCGAATTATGAACACATTTGAGCCGCACCATAACAAAACCAATATAGTGCGTTTGCGACCAGCATGGATCCAAATCAGCGTGCGCATCCGTGCAGTCTGATCAAGATCCATGCTGATATAAAAACCTTATTATACGTAGATAAACTTATAGCGAACAGCATAGATCCTGATCAGACTGCGCGGATGCGCAGGCTGGTCGGGATCCATGCTGGTCGCAAACGCACTATGTTGGTTTTGTCATGATTTTCAGATCAGCTATCCACCCGTCACCAGCATGGAATGTACATAACTAAGTCTGCAATTTCCATGTAATTTTGGTATTTTCAAGGTGCACGCCTCCAGATGAGCCAAAATATTTCAAGAAAATCGATATAAAGTAAAATGTTATAAAATTTTGAAAAAAAAGGTAAAAACATTCAAGATTCAAGTTATATTTAACATTAACTGTGCGGTTTACGACTGATTTTGCAGTATTTTATCACCATATTTCTTCTGCCTAACTAACGCAGTAAGGGCTCTTTTTGTATATGTTGACAACGTTTTAGTAATTTTCTTAGATTGGTAAGTGCCGATTGCAATATGTAAATTACTATTTTTGTTCACCTCACAATATTCTTCTTTCAAATACATTTCTAAAACTTTCATGAAAGTGCTGCTTTAATGCTTCCGAGGGATTACGTTTTTGCTTATGCTATTAATATGTGGTTAAATCGGATTCATTAATTCAAAAGCAAATTTTAGTCTATCATTGATAAAATTGTAAACATATGTATGCTTACTCTTTAGATGCTGCAGTTTAAAATATCAATGCTTACTTGTCACCGTCCACTATTATTGTGTTTGGTTTTATGCCGGCGCACCAACACACCTAATGTCATATTGCGCAGGAACATGAAAGATTATTTTGGCTTTCCTCGAGTGTTATAAATGTAATGAAACACCTGTCTAAGCTAATGGATGCATATACTCCAGTAATTTTAACCCATTTAGTCGCCTCTTTCGAAACGCAGGGAAGACCCGTGGCTGCAATCCTGATGCCTCAACCCTAAAAGGCAATCCCTCGACCACAAGCGGGGGTGGTCACTGTCCAAAAAAACATTCAAGAGTAGATAAATATAAATCAGTGTAAATAATTAAAATGAAACAGATTGTATATTTTATACTGTCTGCTTTGTACATAATCAACATTTTAATGACACACTATGGATGCACCCATAAAAAACAACACGTTCATTTGTTGCTCTTGTACCAATAAAAAAGAGAAAAACAGAATCCCTAACGGCAAAATTTAAAATTATGCAGACTCGAGTTCAGTCTGTTCATGGATGTTAGATATGTAATTGCAAGCTACCGGCATAGGCGAAAGCAGAACACAACATTTAACATGATCTGGTTATATCTTAAATTATCAAACATCGCAAATGTTATCATGGAACCTTTAATGTGTCACGTAAGTGCCATTCCATGAAAAGCTGCATATGGTCTCCAAGTAAACAAGTGCGTTTAAAACAACAGGCGAAACTAAATAAAATGGAATTTTGAAAGGAGATTAGATGTTCAGAGATTATGAAGCCTGCATATCACAGACAAAATTAAACAGCAGGCAACTAATCTAAATTTTGATTAAGAGCGACTTGATTACACATCTTTCTAACATATATTATGAAAAAAAGATTGCCAGCGTAGCAACAAATATTTAGTGTAATGCAGAGTGGATAACATTTAGATTGTCTTCCGAAAATGATTTAGATCATAATCAATATAAACCAAATCTGAATAATTTCCAGGAAAGAAAATATTCCGTAATAACATACTAGAATATCTTATTAAAATTAATATCAAATCTGTAACCTTAAGTTAACTATATATTTTATGCATTGCCTAAATCTCATTTTCCAAAAGCAACAAAACAAACAATTCTGACATAAGTACCTTACTGGCGGATTGCGTGCAGTATGTTTTATGATTCGAGAATTTTCATATTGTTTTGTATTATAATACATTCTAAAATTTCCTGTTTTAGTATGTTAACAACCCATCTGATCTTTTATTCTTTTATTAGAAAATCTTTTTAAGCTTCATACTCAATATTAAAATTTTACCATGAATATAATAATGTAATTTATCATGAAAATTAAACGATATAAGATTAAAATTAAATATTATTTTAAGAAAAACAGTTTCATTTTAACTTATCTGCCAACTGCCGGCAACATCCACGTACTTTGAACTACATTTAACATCCACTACAAAAGTCTACCAAACTACTGTACACTGTATATGGCACAACCTCTGGCAAGGAATCAACACGGTTTTCAAGAAAGAGCATCGAAACACGAGGCTATCTGATTAAGTACGAGGGGGCGTAGCCCCCCCCCCCCCCGAGTATAAATCAGATTGCCGAGTGTTTTGATGTTCTTTCTCTTTTGTATCATAGTCAAACATGAAAACACGTTCCCTGTTGTCACAATATGAAACCCCAGACAAAAGTAACTAATGAACGAACATCTAAATATGATATTTCTGTCGATATCCCTTTCTCTGACGGCACAATAAGTAAACCCCAGACAAAATGAGCCAATCAATGGCCATTATCTTGAGTGCGGGTAACTAATACCTTCACTCCAGTTAACGCATTGTGCATGTATTTGTAAACGATTTAACTCTGACACATTTTCAACAGAAAGGTACCCAAACTATGATACAAATAACAGTTTAATAGAGAGGTTATGACTACTCTACTATTTTAAGACATACTGCATGCATAGTGAACATACCTTTTACTCTTGGTCTCAACGCTTTCCTCTTTTGATTACATCTGACGCACTAAGTGCAATACTCTATGGTTGACAGTTTGGACTAAATTATCTTAATGTTCGTCTTCTGCCTTGCTTCGTTGGACCCTTGTAGGTGATTTCCTTCTTTGCTTTGCCTTCCATTATTACGATCCTTTGTTAAGGTTATTAATTAGGTCATAAGAACTTTTTTGTACATAATTACATGTCGATTATTTATGTGTTTTGATTCTTTCGTCTAATACAACCGTGACAATTGTTAGAATTTGACTAGGTGGTGATTCATTGAACTGTTTAGTCATTTAGGAACATTCTGTGGCTAAGAGTGAAATTTTGCGCGCCTAAAAACCGGTTTTAACTCCCTAGTAGTACTACGTTTATGTTTCACTTATATGTATTGTGTATTGTTACAAATTTTGAATGTTTTGTGATGTCCTAGTTAAATTGATGTTAACAGTAAGTTTTTTCTTTCAATTTTTTTTCTTTCCTTTCACCCCTTGTACCTATAATACATTGTATGTGTGTGCATTTGGTTTATTTACCCTCGCCACCGGAATGAACCATATGGGTGAGCATATACTTTATTTAAAAGGAAAGTGATATTATTTTAACTACAGTTTTATCTGTACATGTGTTTACGTGTGTACCATTATTTCCATCACAAGCTCGTAACTTATGATAGGAATAAGATGGGATTACTCCAATACCTAGTTAAAATGCTTAGATTTGTAAAAATAAGCAGCATATTTAAATAGACTGAAGTTAAATGAACGAGATGTTAATAAAGAGTGCCGTCTCTTATAACTACTATCATCTTCTCTTTAACAAATAAGATTCTTTTTAAAGCAATGTCAGGAATGTACTTCCCCTATTCAATGTGGTGTGTATTTATTCATGTAAGTAGGTAGCTAACTATATCAGTGATACGTACATTGGTCGTGAAAACATGTTTGTTTTAGCAGTAAATTGTTTGATAATTTTGTTATAATTGTGTATAATTTGTGTTCCATATGAGGGGGACACTTACACTTTGATACTTTATACAAATATGTACAAACACAGGTCAGCAGCGGTAGCTAGGGTATTTACAATAATAGGTATTTTAACATTATGGGTAACAGTAGCCTTCAAGCCCAATTAAATTGACCATTTGATTTCTTTATTGATTTAAACACTGGCTATATAGTTTAATGTGACTCTTTTCACTGTCAATTGGTGAACATGGCGGAATTGCAGGAGACGGCTCTCCTAATAATTTGTCACTTTCGACTCGTAGTTTGGTCTCTTCTTCAGAGAAAATATGACATGCCTTGGTCCAATTTATTCTATGCAATCTGGCAATTGTAGTGATACCTGTGGCTTTGAAGTACTCCACACATCCTGTTTAGCGGAATGTTCGTCGCCAGAATTTGCAGGTTTAATTTCTTTAGAGAGGCATGATATTGTATTATGACCGTCCGCGCAACGTCCGCATAAAGTCTTTTGTTTGCAGGATTTTGACACATGTCCGAAACCCTGGCATGAAAAACACCGTGTAGGAGGATGTACATAGGTTTCCGTTTTAAAAACAATATTTGTGTCCTCGCACTGTATAGCTACATTTATGGGGATCGTCCCTGCAAAGGTCAATTTCACTGCCATTGACAACTGTTTGTTTTTGTTGTTAAATCGGTCTACCCTTAATAGGGAGGCCCCACCTGATCTGTCAAATTTCAGATTTTCTTGAAAATCGGACAGATCTCCCAGTGGTACACTCGAATAGTTTTTCACTTGGGTGAAATTAGACCTTAATTCGAATCCCGGCTATATTTGAATAACCGAGATCTTATGCCTTAATGTAAGCTTCACGGGAAGCAAACTCCAGCATTAGTTGACCTGACGCGAGTGGTGTTGCCGTTGATATTTGTTAAATGTGTTGGGCCAAGACTCTAAGATATAGTGTAGATAGTTTACCATCTAAGCCCTTGAGGACCCATACGTTCGTCGACATTGATTTACATACCCTATGGCCTCTCGCTGATCTAGAATTTGATAATATAATAAAAATCATGATAAAACTTGTATTAAATAAATCTGATTGTATGCTGTTCTTATTAGAGTTGCAAATCAAACAAACCAAATACACACTTTACGATAAATATGACCGTCTAGTTTAAATGTTTTAGAGAGACGTGGATAGCAGGCAAAATAATAAATATGAACGTACTTAAAACTTAAATGAACAAAGGCCAAAAATTAGGAGGACCGAAAGGAGAGAACGCCAATAAATGTGAAGTTCTAGATGCTGTCACTGAGACTTGTGTTGTTTGTTTACTAACATCTAGATGGTTAATTATCCTGTTTACGGTGCCGCCAAGACTACAATTTCGGTGCTCTTTAGTTAATATTTCTGGTTAAACACCGAAATCAAGACAAAATGTTTGACAAAAAAACGTTGTTTACATTTCCGGGGTATCCGGAAACAAAAGTGATGCTATACCCTGTCCCTTAAATTCTTGTATCGACCCTTTTTATAGTTGTGATCAATTTATTATTTGTTTGGGTCGTCAGACCAAACAAATAATGGTAGCGAAATTTCAGAGCCTAATGCTGTTAATTGCAAATGCCTAAAGTAGTCCACTTTTTTGAAGCGGTTACTTCCCTTTATATGTACACTAACGCCGAAAAATTCAGGGGAGATCAATGCGTAAAGATTGTCAAATGACAGGCGCATTAATTTTCAAGCAAAGTAGTTCCCGAATGGTCAATATTTCTAATATTGTTTCATTCTTTATAGATATACATGCTTACAGTAAGCTTCATGATTATTGCGCGGAGCGGAGCTATTTGTGTTTACTATTATTTTTGTCCATGGGCCCGGATTTGATCAATTAATCCCTTCGATTTACAGCTAAAAATAAATATGCGTTCAAGAACTCCTTTCGATTTCTATATTGGTTTCCCCTTCGGTGATTCGCAGCATGTCATATTAATGAATGAGAACCGGAAAGCAGTTCTGCTGTACATGAATTCGAAAGCTATAAATAGCTATAAATGTTCTGATTTTTGACACTTAGGTTATAAATTTGTTATAAATTAGTAGTACATGAAATTATAATTTGTTACATTTTGAATTACATTTACACACAGCATATCAAGTATACTATTAGTGATTGAATTTGTCAATATAATGAAGATTTCAGGCATAAGACTTAAAATAATTTTGCTTTTGATAATTATTCTTAATTTATATTTATGAAATTAAATGTTTAATAATAACATGTTGATATATTGGTTGTTTTGAAATAATTAAACTTTAGTATATAAGGTTACATTTCATTGGCGTCATAGGTATTGCATACCACTTTGTGCTTCAAAATTAATTCCTTAAGGGTATGACTGGTGACATGTCCGGGGTCCGTACTCGACAGCGAAAGCCGCATTTTGTGGCCTTACGAGCGGATGGACCCTCATTAAGCACAGGCTATAGATAGATAGCGTGATTGATAACAGAAACTTTGATCTGCAGTTTGAACACGAAGTGTAATGTTTTTATGAATGGTTTTAAAGCAATTCAACAAAAAGGTATATTGATCTCCCAATAAATCAATTAACAATAGTTTTTTTTATATATCACCAATGTCAAATAGCTTTTATATCTTTGACTCGCACGAACATGATGTTAGTGAATTTCCTCATACCTGCCTAAAATTCAGGTAATGTTCAGTCTTCTATTATATTGATAAATACTGTATCACCATGTAACGCGTGTATAACAAACAAAAAAATCCTGAATTTGGTCTTTTTGAAATTCATCCCATTTTTTCATTCCAGAGTGTGTTCTACTTTCAGTATTGAAAGAAACCATTTATTTTAAATTTGACATGAAAAATATGCATGTAATATTACTATATTATAATATAAGTCCCTTTTGTTACTATTTGTATATTCGTTACAATTATAATAATAATAAAACAGACTTTGATATTTTTATCATCTTATGTAACTGACTACAGTAGTGACACAAACAGAACACAGTACAGTCATGTCACATAACATTTACAAGTCTTGTAAGTCTTGTTTGTATTCAATGGAATTACTTTCCTTACCAGGTAGGCATCAGTGAAAGCATTTTTTTATATTAAATATCTTTCCCCTCTTTTTAATTAATATGGACAGCGCATTAGATAAGTATAATTATGCAAAAAATGGTTTACAAAACATTCGGAAAAAATCTAGAATAGTACTTAATCTGAATATTGAATATGACGTGACCTCTGCGTAACAGGTTTAGCGTCGAAATGATGTGTTACAAACCCTAATTTAGAATAAAATGGTCTCTCCAGGTCGTAATATTTAACTTCACCGTGGCCGAGGGGTTTGCACGCTCGCTTATGAAGCGAGAGGTGTGGAGTTCAAATCCTTGTTGAGGCAACTCATTTTTTAAAATTTTTTAAGTCAAATAAACATTGAATTGACTATCAGTGTTGCAATTAGTCGTCTTATAGCCAATTTACTACAGTTAAAACACTGGAAAGCATTGGTGGCACTATACAAAAACAAATTGGTTTATAATCTCACAACCTTCACCTTTCTGACATTCTGAGACCAAACAAATTCAGCGCCTTCTGTGCTTTGATATATTACTGTGTTATGGTAATAACTGCCCATCGGTCATTCAGATAATAAATAGTACAATTACGTGCCCCTCTCTTCTTTTCACCGCCTTTGTGTTTTGGCATATTGCCTTCTAGGTACCCTTCTGGTATGACCGGATTGTGTCGCGGGCAGCATTCTGAACGTCTTTTTGCCTTGTTGATCTTTATTCTCATTCGATAAGGTAAACAACAAAATCATTTGCCCTTAGAATTTCATACCAGGTTTCGAAAACCTGGCAAGCCATTCAAACATTTTTGACATGAATTGTAACCAATCGTTTAAGAAAATTGACCAGTAAATATAAAGATTGATGAAATGCTGCGAGATTTAACACAGTAAATATCTTTTTGATACAATTCGTAAATTCTTAAAAAAAATACTATAAACATTATGAGCTAACAATTTAAGCTCTTCATTCACCATTTTATTATCTTCTAAATGGAATTTAATTTAGTGTCCATCTTGTGTTTTCTTCTGTACGGTAAGGATCTTACTTTTCCTCCTAGTTTTTTTTATTTGTAACAGAATATGTTTTGTCTTTATTGCCTCGTACCATAAACTCCCACATTTCAGAAAACATAAATATCCCTTTTCAAGCGGTAGTTTTGGTGGCTAATGATCTTTGAAAGTTTACACATTTATTTGGATGTTTCATCAACGGTTGGCACATTATCATGCGAATCTGAGTCATTTTTCATCTTGTTAAAAGTAAGGGCTTCCGCGGCTGGGAATAATCTCACATCAATCATTTCCTTGTATATCATTGAGATACATTGAAATTCTAATCTTGTATGATACACGGTTTCTAATTCAAGAAGCTTCGCCACAAATCCAAATCGGCCAAAATGTCTAATGTAAAAAACGGACACAAGGACACGCAGCAGACATTTTTGCCTTTTAATGGTATTAGGAGAAGGGCGTCATTTTTAAAACAAGTCGAAAAACGAAACAGAGACCAGATATATAAAATAAATAACAATATATATTCTATGTTGTTCTTTTTTTTTCTTTGTAATTAATTTAACTCTTAACTTATCAAAAGTACTCAGCGTCCGGAAATTCTATTATTGTCTCATAAGACATATTTTCTATGAAATAGTCCAGACATGCATCATATGAACCGTCTGAACTATGCCTATATGTCAAAATAAAAAACTGCCGACAACATGCAAATCATAAGAGTTTCTGTCGTCACAGGTACCGCCAAGAGTTATTGTCGGTAAATATGTGATACCAGCATACAAAAACTTTGCCTTTAGGTAGACAGTTTTCAACTACGTTAAATTTACTCTTTTCTCTGTCCATGATTATCATATTCACATTTTTGTCCTTCAATTTTAATTTTTTCTAAAGTATTTGATTACAGTTTTGGATTTTCGTCTTAAGCGACATGTTTGCTATGGGTTAAATATAGGGTGCTTACATACTAGCGTAGAAATGTAGAAATCGCAAGTCTGAAGTAGATACATTAGTTATAAAAGTTTATATAAAAAGAACAGCATTTTTCATGAAAATTCTAATTTCAAGGGGTGAAATT
>NW_026860426.1:0-52375 GCF_026571515.1 Ruditapes philippinarum
ACATTTGAAAGAATACAGCAGCTATGTCTGTTTCATTTTAACATGTCAGGTTCGAGTCTTTATAATATCTGGAACAAAATCACATAGAGACTCGATTATGAGATCACAATTTAATTCCTTTATTTCGTACATGAATTATATTAGAAATAAACAGTAAAAATTACCGTTAAGACATTCAACACCAATTGCGGTAACTTACGTAATCAGAGAAAAGCGACACTCGTTATACCCTGCTGCGTTTATGATCAATATCCGGATCAATATCCGGCTTAATCAGTATTGGCTTCGATTATCGCAATACAGCACGTGGCTATTACACAATATTATGTCATAAATGAGACCGCGCGGAAAGAATCAAAATTGGGGAATTCGGAACTTCATAAGATTTTTATGCAAAACTTGTGTACAAAAACGCAAATCTTTATGTTTCCTGAAATAAAAGATTAAGTAAATAAATAGATAAATTAATAAATATAAGAATAAATGAGTGATGAATGAATGTATGAATAAATGAATGAATGATTGGTTGATTGATTCAGTGAATGAATGAATGAATGAATGATGGATGATGGATGGATGAATGAATGAATGAATGAATGAATGAATGAATGAATGAATGAAATGAATGAATGAATGAATAAATAGATGAATGAATGATTGGTTGATTGATTCAGTGAATGAATGAATGAATGAATGAATGAATGAATGAATGAAATGAATGAATGAATGAATGAATGAATGAATGAATGAATGAATGAATGAGATATCATTGTTGATTTTTATTTACATATGCAAGTACATGTATTATATTATGTATAGCCTATTTTTTGTAGGAGATATATTAACGTAAAATTTAAATGCTGTGTGGACAATCCCGAATTTATCTTCGTGATTTCACAATTATTTTAACTTTCACGATTTCAACTTCACAGATTCACGATTTTAATATAATTAATTCATGTTTTGAACATCACAATTTCAAATTTATCATTTTCTCATGTTTGGCTCATCATTATAAAATATTATAATGATAATGAAAAAGAAATTACAAAATAACATGATTCACCATAGATGCAAAATACAAAAACGTACTATCTAATCGTCAATCGCAATTGTAAAGTATTCGCTATTACACAGCGGTATTGAGCTAGAATACCGCGTCTGCATGCTACAGGTGGATGTCTTACACGTTCTGTGCACTGACGGTATCATTCGCTATTTCTATATACAGAATCCGTATTTGCACGAATACGGAATTTCGTATTTTAGTAATATACGGACTTGTCATAAAAATTCCGTATATTAGTAAAATACGGACTTCGTACATCAAAATTCCCGTATATTACGAGTGTACGGAGTTCGTATACTAGTCATATACGGACTGATATAATATACGGTCCCGTACATCTCCGTATTTCAAGTTTCCCGTATTCTTACACGTATATCAATGATATACGGAATTCCGTACACTTCCGTATATCCATGTCTTTTTCGCAGTGAGTATAGTAGATTGAAAAGACATTTTATGATTTAGTACATACTGTATATACACTATAACTACTATAGTATACTATAAAAATCTTTGTTCTTGGACAATTTTGAACAAATTGTTTCTTAAACAGTGTAAGAAATTAGGATTTGAATCGACTAGCCTGGTCGGACTACCAGATTGGAATATTCACTAGCCCAAAAGACATTTCTCTGGCACAATTTATTTGTTCAAAACAGTTGTTTATATTGCCTCTTAAAATACAGTAGCCTGGTCAGGCCTGTTACTGTGAAAAGTTGGTAGCCCGAGGAGAAATTTAGTAGTCGGGCCCTCGGACTACTGCTAATTTCTAACACTGCTTAAATTATTGATTTGACTATTGATTTCAACTAACATAATTATTGGGATACTATATGTATATCTAATAATAATTATATTTTATCTTTCCAACTTTCTGTTTCAGATGGTCGGCCTACATGTCAGATTTGTAAATGTGAACGGCACGATATCGATTTTAAGGATGCTTTAGGGTCAATGAGGATGAAATAAAATGTGAGACTGTCAATCTGACAAACCTTGCAGTGAATAAATGGTAAAATGTTTCTTTCAGTAGCATGGCATTTAAGGAAGCGGTACATGATGATTTAGAAGTGGTTGTATATGATATTTCTTAATTATTATATTCTAATAGCTTTTTTTTCTTGACTTGTTTAAAGGCTGACACAGGATAGTCTATTTTAAGTCAGTGAGCTTCTGTCACTGGATAGACTATTGTCACAAAAATCCAAATTTATAAAAAGGAATTACAGTGAATTTAAATATCATCTTATAGAATAGAAATTAGGAACAAAATTAATAACAAGAACAATTGTGACATGTAACATGTATTTTATTTTAGGAATTCAGCTTTCCTTTCCTTTTCACCTCATAGACGGGTTTGATTTTTAGAAAAGACCCTCCGTTAAGAGTCTAACGGCATTTTTTAGTACAAGCTGGTAGTCAATCGTTTTTACATAATTCGGGTACGCTGAATCCATTTTTTGCTCTACCACGGCTGTACCTGAAGTCCTTGACCTTCTAAAGGTCAAATAAAAATGGCCGTCATTGTCCTTTATCATCTACTAAAAAAGTTATTATTTCTGGTACATATCGTATCGTATGTCCGTTAATCTACATGGAATAAAGTTTCAATTAGTTTTAGGAATAATTGGCTGATAATTATAATACTTATACATACTTTACACATTGACTGCTATGCCGGCCATCTTTGATTTCAAAATGGACACCTGGGCCTGCATGTCTTTGCAACAATATCTATTGTACGACCCAATTTAAAAAACAAACAGAATCCCTAAAAAAAACTATCAAAACGGCAAAATTGAAAACGTTGTTATCTCGATTTGATTGAACCTGTACATGGACATTACTGGAAATTGCATGGTACCGCCCAAGCACCCTAGCACCGGCCTACGCAAAGTTCATATATCAAAGGGGGAAATTGTGAAATTTGGAATGTAGAAGCATCCACAGATGTGTTTATACGATATTGTGTTGTTGTATTGATATAGCTACTCTATTAAGGTCGTATTTTTTCAATCAAACTTTAAACATGCCTAGACATGGTTGAAACAGATCATATATTTATTAATTGAAATAAACTCAAATAAATGGTAAAGTCATTTAAATCTTGATTATCTTTCACTTTGAAAAAAGTCTCGCAAACATGAACCATAACAGTTTCGAGCTTGCACTGTCTTGCGGTTAATGAATAATATAGAGTAAAACATGATAGGTCTACCGCGGGTATTTGATGACGGTACATGCATAGAAGATTAGACAGTTAATTGATACCAATTCTGCAATTAATATATTGACGATTCACTGCTGTTTACCCTTTTTTATTAACACAGAATGATTTGATAGAGCATTTTGATTTTTTGCTTCTATATCATGTTAAATATATGCCGTCAAAGCCTATGTCTTTAAATTTTATTTACTTAACTGAAATTACGAGATTTTTTTGCGTTTTGTCTTAATTCATTGGTATTTATTCATTGTCTTAGTTAATATCAACGTCTACATTAAAATTATGTCACTTTGCTAAGGACGCTGCGTCATTCAAGTGACTAAGATATATCAAATCTTCATAACTATTTTGTTCTTGGCTATCTTTCAAGAAGTTGATGAGTATCTTTTTCCATTATGATATAACATATTTTTGATGTTATTTGCCACAATATAATTATTTTATCTCATATTTTTTCAAATATCACTCTTAGTGAATTTTATTCACTAAAATGAGTACCAACTATTTTTTGCACTATCCTGACAATTATGTAAAACAAAGTTAAAAAAGGCGTGCCATTTGAAATGTCTCTGAAGCTCGGCTCAGTTAAGGATAGATTACCTTTGTTGCTGTTGCGTTCATTAACGCCACCTTTCCTTGTTAATCTTGTTTTCCATTTTTACATTGAAGGCATGGTAACTGTAGTTTTACACAAATTAGAAACATTAAGAAGCATTTATTTATATCTTCAGTATTTCCTATTTTTTAAAAAGCATCCACGAATAAATGACAAAGATGTAAACACAACCATTCACTGTTCTAAATTGACCTTTTTAGTTAACCTAGTGTTTAAGCATTACAAGTAGTCCTAATGTGCCACAAATATGTACATGCCTAGTTATGCCAATATCCATCCAATGAATGACAGAATTCATGACCGGACATGACCTTCAAAATATTTATATGAAATGAAAATATGACCTTTTGTCTGAAATCTTACTTTATGCGACAATTCTTTTCTCACTCAAGACAAATTGTTTCAAAATATCAGTTGGAACGTATTTTTTCTTAGCTCTCGCTGAATAACATTTATATAGACTGGACATTGCCACAAATGCACTCTCATATCATGACTTTTGAAATCTTGTCCGCTACATGTCGTCTTACAAAGAGGCGCCATATTCATCCCAAATGATTTTTAATTCACCCATGGATGACAAAATCGTTAATAAGACTTATTAGACACTTGAACGAAATATTTTGTTCGAAGTGAAAGTATGATTATGTATCATTTAATGCTCTGTCTTTGCCCTGTCCTGTTTTTGTTTGGGGTCCGCCTGGGCTCCTTGCCATTGGTTCTTGTTTCTGGGTCGTATGGGGGTTGCATTCATTGAACGCTGCCTTTCCTTGTTGATCTTGTTTATCATATTTGTCTTTGATTTACATCATGAGCTGGGTTTTACATGTGACTCATTGTCCCAATGTGCCATATATTTATGCAGAATTATTTCAAAAGGCATCAATTAATGAGAAAGTTATAGATCGGGCACAATAATCTTGTAACGTTTTATATCATGATTTATGATATAGAAGTTTAACTGTAGACATAAACCTGCTTGTGCATGACACGACCGTTTTAAATAACACATTTACGCAAAGCTATGGTCGTTCCAGGACGGCGGCATATAAAACTAACTAGATTTAAATATTTATACCCGTACCGGCCTGCTCTATGTCAATCAAAACAGATAATTTAATAACACATGATAACAAAATAGATGACAAAAGTCCTAACACAAGGGCCTCAACCACCATGTTCTTGTCGGGTTACCTATATAAGCAAATGAAATACTATCCTAATGCACGAAGCTCGGCATTAGTATGTAGGGGCTTCTATGGGATAAACACCATATGGAATATTTCTCTCACAAGAAGTCAATCATTAACTATATTATTCAGGAAAGTAGTCTATTTCATGAAAACAAATGTTTTTCGAATGCCAGCCTGGATGGCGATTCCTAAGACCTATATTACTTTTGGAAATACTAAGATTTTTTTAAATATCGGGTCGTGCATGAAAAATTGTTGACCGGGTTCCCAACTAATGAACTTTTACAAAATTGTCTTTCTTCATAGACATGACCCTGATCTTTGGACTGTTGAATTGGCTCTCATATTAACACTTCACGTCTCAGTACATGTTCTTGCGCAATTAACATTGACATAAGAAATAACCAAACAATTTTTTTTCATGGTATCCCTGTTTGAAGATTAAGTAATAATATAAAGTACACCATTTCCCAATCCGTTATAGGTCGTATATTTATGCTTCACTATTTCAAATACCATCTCTTAATGACAGAATACTAAAATGCACATCTTTTTTCAAGCACTTTCAAGTCTAGCTTTAGGAGTTAATATTCATACCTGGGTCTTTCTTATGATATTGCATCAATGTGTCACACATTAATGCAAACTATTTTAAAATCTATCCGAAAATGATAGATATGGACGGGATTAAAAATGGAAAGACAGAGACAAGCTCTTACTGAGATATTTGTGAAGATGTATGTTATCTCAATGTTTTTTCTTACTCCAAAAGCAGTCTTTTGCCTCCCATAACCAATGATTCATGGATATACGGAATTAATCTAAACGCCAAATGGTGATCGCAAATACCCCTAACTGACGCAAGAGGACGCTCGGACAGATAGACAGACATTTGAGTAGGTCCCCCTCAGGGCGATACAAATCCAATTAAAAAAAACAAACATCGCAATATATTAAGAACATGCATTGTATTCTTAGAAGTATAAAAATAACATATCTAAATGACAAAGTAAACGCAAATATGACTCGTTTACGTTGTATTAGGGTATAAATTGTGACCTTTTTGCACCAGAAAGTTTGTAGTTTTAATGGATGTTTTTCAAAGTATAAGCTTGGAAGTCTTGATAAGTATCACTGCACTTCTAATAAAAGAAAACATGCCTAGTTAAATGCCTTCTTGAGCTTGTTTACTTTAATTATAATACAGTGAACATAGGAAAATGTCAGCCATTTTGAAATCCAAGATGGCTGATGCAATAAATTATATTGTTTTTGCATCTATTCTTTTCGTCCACACTTTAGCAGACTAAAATTAACAAAGTCTTAAATTAAAATGCCAAACAAATGTGTATATATCTCGCCTATGAGAGAATTAAAGTAAAATTAAAAAATTCAATGGCGGCCATTTTGAAATTGATTTTTTAATGTCAAGGACTAAAAATACAGCCGTGGTAGAGCAAAAAATGAATTCAGCGTACACGAAATAGGTAAGAAAGCCCAACTACCTGCTTGTACTAAAAAATGCCGTTAGAATGAACATTTTCCCAAAATCAAACCAGTCTATCAGGAGAATTCACATTAATTTAAAATAATGAATATTCACAATAAGCACTCCAACATATCTGACATATATGATTATCTTATCTTCACTTAGCTGTCTATAGCTTATTAGAATCACTCACATTTATAAATTTAAATGATTTTGAAAAAATTGCTGCTTAGCAAATAGATAAAATACTTGGGGTGTCTGTGGCGATTGGTTGACTTTAAGCCTTTCACTGCTGTAGGTTCGTGCTCTGCAAGTGTTTACGGATCATTTCATGTGAGAAAGCTATCTAGCTCATTTATGGAACATTGATGGTACCCAGGTGCCTGAAATCATACACATAGGTGCACCAAGGTCTTCCTCAAGCAGTAAAGCTGGAAATTGTGCTTTAAATTGCCCCCACCCCCACCCCCTCCCCGAAAAAAAAACAACAAAAATAATGGAATTTTTATTTTGCTATTAACTTTTTTCTAAACAAATATTTCAGAAAACAGTGGCGTTTGTATGATAGAACAGTAATAGCAGGAGTGATAAGGACAGATGCATGTAGATGTGTCTTCATGTCGGAAACACTAGAGAAATTGACACATTTGGGTTTTTCAAAACTTAAAGAAATTGGAATACCAGGAGACTGCTTGCCATTTGCAATGTTGGAATGTGTGATGTCGAAAGCCTCATGAATATAGTAACTTGACTTAATCTAATAAAAAAAAGAAAAGACATTGAGGAGAAAACTAGTCACCAGTCTTTCACCAAGAACATGAGATAACTTTCCAATATTTGAAATATCATAATATATATAGAACTTGAATGAGCGACATAATATGTATTGGTATTGAATGAGCGACCAGTTTTTCACCAGGAAAATAAGATCACTTATCTATTTTTGAAATATGTATGAACAGAACTCTATCAACTTCAAGGTGAGAGTTTATCATGAAGAACATGAGATAACTTATGTATGAACAGAACCACATTTGAATATAGAGGCGCCAGTTCATCACCAAGAAGATGAGCTAACTTATCAATGTTTGAAATCTGTTATACCCCCGCACAACAAAGTTGAAAGGGGGCTATACTGGAATCAGCTTGTCCGGCCGTCGAACATCCGTCGCTTTTTTCTTGTCCGTCCATAAAATTAAGATTCCTTTGACCCACAGTCTTCATATTTGGCATGGAGGTAAGTCATGATTAGTAGATGACCTCCATTAATTTTGAGAACACCAAGTCAAAGGTCAAGGTCACAGGGGTCTTGACTGAAGAAAGCTTTTCTGCCCAATAACTTAAGAATCCTTCGACCCACAGTCTTCATATTTGGCATGGAGGTTAGTCATGATAAGTAGATGACCCCTATTTATTTTCAGGTCTAAGGTCATGGTCACAGGGGCCTTGGCTAATTAAAGCTTGTCCGCCCAATTACCTAAGAATCCTTAGACCCATAGTCTTCATATTTGGCACGGAGGTTAGTCAAGAAAACCCCTATTGATTTTGAGGTTACTGGGGCAAAGGTCAAGGTCACAGGGGCTTTTATTACAATTAGCTTGTCTGCTCAAATGGTCTCATATATTCATCATAAAACACCTCCAGGCAAGGCTGCATGAAATGGGTGGGGAGGGGTGTTATTGAAGTCATTCAATGGCAGTTTTAGTTTTGAGGTCAGTAGGTCCAAGGTAAAGTTCATCTTTTCCACTAAAACATGTAGAATATAAACTTAGCAATGCACTGGCTTACTTCCCTCAGATTTGGCTGAGCTGTAAATGACTACTGTTGATTCTGACAAATTGGTATGTGGGGGTATTCACGCCATGACAATGGCAGTTCTAGTTTGTACAGAAAATATCAAGGTGCAAATTTCTTTTATTAAGAATAGACTTGTTGATTAGATAACTTACAATTTTTACAAACATTTATAATACCACACCCATTTAAAGTATTTCAGCTGAGATTGTATTATCCAAAATACATGTATTGTTATAATGTACTTTATAGTATATTTATTGATATATTTATTGTAAAGTTTTGATTCTACTAGATTTTAAAAACATTTAGATTTTACTAGATCTTGAAAATATTTTGTTCCATGCTCTTTCATTTAATTTTGAATAATGAATCCAATAAATACCTATAATAAGTATAGGATTAAATTGATAATGTTTTCTATCTTTAACTTATATAAAAAAAGTAATGTTTAAACTGCTGGTTAGATTTCAAACAGGACTAAACAGGGGTGTACAGTGCCATCCTTAGTTGTGCACATTGTTGGCATGTTCTCATTGTGGGATACCCATGGCCGAACCATTAACATTCATCATTGATTGCATGTTATGTGACATGTTTATCAATTGTGGGTATCCAACGATGGAAGCCATGTTCTGTTTCTCTGCACAAAATGGCCCAAGAGTTAAAAAAAGAAAAATCTATCACATGTACAACTGCCAAAATTCAAAAGAGTGATCAGAACCATACACAGTTTTGGGAGACATGTTTTTGTGACAAAAGCCCTTCAAGTTCATATATGACCTTGACCTTTATTTGATATAAAGTATCTTTGGAGTTAGCTGGAATTGTCATTACTTTGTTATTTCTTACAGATTTGAATCATGCTTGAACAAACAAACACAGAACCAACATGTTGAATTTTTCTGATATAACTTTGACCTTTAAATGACCATTACCTCCAAGGTCAAACAATTGAAATTCACTCACATTGTCATAACTTTGTTTTTGTCTATGATTTGATTCATTCTTGGACAAAAGAACAATTATCATTCAACTATGACCTTTACTATTCAAATTTGAAATTTACTTTATACATTTATATTATGTTTACTAGGAGTACTCTAATAGATATTGCAATATTCTCCTACTGATGTGTTTGACTTCCAATGTAAGAAAAAGCCGAGCATGGCCCAAGCTAGATAGTGGCTCTTGTTTTCAATGCCAACTTGATTATATGTATCCATTCCAATTTACATTCTCACATGTATTATCTATTGTGCTTGAAAGGTTTCTACAAAAAATAAGTTTGTTCTTACAGTCCTGGTTTTATTTTAGAAATATTTTATAGACAGTTAAATTTTCTGTTTATTTTCTATCTGCATAATCATTTCTTGGAATAAATATAGTAAGTACACTGATTTATGTGTTATACATTCACATAAGGAAGTACTTTACATGAAAATTGGTTAAACAACTATAGTTTCCCAACAAAATCCAATGTCATAATTTAAAATGTTTATTCATGATATATATGATACCAATTATGCATTTTGCCTGGGTTTGTTAGTATGTTCTTGATTTTCAATTTTGACAAGAGTTTGGAGGCAATACCATTATATTGTGTACAAAATGGGTACTTATTCAACTTTGAAAGAAGAATGATATCAGATTTGAACACCTAAAGTAGATTGCTATACAAATCTCGAATTTAGCACATATTGCGCCCCCATCAGTGCTTTCAGCACTTTGATTTCATACACGGTAACACAGAAACTTGATATTCGTTATTTTCCGGTGTGACGCCTATTTATTGTACGTAATAACTGAACTGTGATAAAGAGATATCATTGATACACATATCTTTAACTTCTGGTTTAGAATTTACGACATTTTCTCACGTTCGATCGCCATTCAACTAAATGTATTGTACAGACCTTAATAAGATTATGTTTATTCTTTATTGATAAATTTAAAGTTACATGAAAAACTAACTCTTGAAATGTAAAATGGGTATCATTATTGCATTACGCCCCTTTAAACGGCACTTGCCAATTTGACTAAGTAAAACTTTAAATCAATTAATTGAATTAAGATTAGCTATTAGCTCTGCTTGGTTGGAAGGGATCGGACTATAAAATTATATTTAAAGGAATGGAACAAAACATCAGTTAGTTGCATAATGTTGGCATTTTTATAGCAAAACATACAATAAAAATAAATGATTTAAACTGAATAAATAAATAAATGCCACAGGGTGATAAAACTATGCAGCCGAACAGGGACCCGAACCCGGAACCCTCGGAATATCGTACCTAGGCTCTACCGACAGAACTATCCAGTCGCTAACACATTTTCTCCCCTAAATATTGACTATTCTGAAAAGGATTTTTTCTTGGACCAAACAAAATACTATAATATTTATTTCTGGCACTAAAAGATACATACTTAAACAATGTTATAGTTGTCATACTTTTAAAGATTGAATATTTATGCGATTCATCTATTAAGAGGTATGTTATTTTTTATAATCTAATATTTGGTCTAGAACATGTTACATGTACATGCCTTGATCTATAAAAACATGCCACAATAGTAGCAAAACAAAAAGATTTGAGATTATAGATTGTCTTTTACAAAAACCATACTACAAAAAACCCTACATGATAGATATTTCTAACTTAACAAAATCCAAAACGAAAAAAGACAGCAATCTATTAGTCATATTTTTCTAAATGAGTACCGTCTTGAAACGTCAATCGACGACAAAATAAAAAAAACAACCATTTGAAAACAAAATAAGTCCTTACAGTGCATTTAAAATATAATCTTTAAAATATATAAAAGATCGGCAAGCTTAAACAAAAGGACAGTGGACATTGTAGTGTCTTAAGATATTCGAATTTTAATTTTAATTGGCTAACGGGCTAGCGAATTCCTTAACCGTACAGCGGATGTAATAGTGACAACATTTATGTTTTAAAATATATTATATTAAATACAAATCCGATAATGGAATATATTGGTCTTATTTCTGTTAGGGCATACATGAGTTTTCGGTGGTCATTGTGATAATTAAATTGTATATTTACATTTGAAATATAAACATTTGAAACATGATTTACAGAAGAAAATTTCAAAAACATTCGTTTCTATAACATTGGCTATGAATTAAACTAGAAGCTCATAAGGTAACAATTGTATTACAAGGTATTTTTTCTAATAATTATGACTAATGTTTTAAAGAATTACAAGAACTCACTTATCTGACAATATCGAACTTATACAGTTGTTATGTAATGACATTTTTTCAGAAGCTGTGTTTAAAATATGTTACGAAAGCAAAGGGATATATCATTTAATTTAACACTCATTAACTATAAAATAATGACGACAATTAAACAAATATTAGCTTCTTCCAATAGTTTTGAATCTGGCTCAAGTTTAGTATATTGTTATGACATGTGGTCACTGTCTTTTATTGTGTACATGCAGCCCACAAACACTGAACGAATTCATGAAAACAATAAGTTATTGATGTGATTGATAACAGTAAGAGCAACAATGTATTACTAGAATAAAAGACAATATCATTTCATTTACTAACGCTGCAAAACGTCAAATGTATAGACGTATCATTGATTTGTACTAAAAAGAAGACTTTTGGCTACACTAATGATTCAATCTTTCATTTTATAAATATAAACTCGTTGTGGATCTACCTAAAATTGGGCTATCGTACCCTTGTTTTAACTTAAAAAATCTAAATTATTCCAACATTTCATATGGTTTGAAATATTTGTAAAAATAAACAAATGCCGACAATGAACAGGTATCATGCAAAATCAAATTTTCCAGACAATGATTTTTTACTTTAAAATATTAACATCGATATGATTTTGATCACTTTATATTTATCAATATAATGCAACTGACAGTTTGATATCGAAAATCGGAAATATTTAAAAAAAAATTACAGGAACTTAAAAACTTTCCCGATATCCGATTAAAGACATATTCGGGAAAGGTGTATTTCATTTACAAAGGCAAAGACAGACAATTTAAACTAGCATAATAAATGCTTAAACTTTAAGTTTGTTAGTTTTTTGGGTTTTAAGTAGCATCGACACAGTAGGTCATATCGCGACGTTCGAGCTTTACTGGTGGAGGAAGATCTCAGGTGCCCTTCCGTGCATTATTTCAGGCATCTGAGAAGAACCACCGACATTCCCTAAGATAGCTGGATAGTTTCCTTACATGTCATAATCAAAAGTCCCTGCCGGGATTCGAACCCACAGCGGTGAGGGGCAAATGGTTTAAAGTCAACGACTTTACCCACTCGGCCACGGACGCCCCTTAAACTTTGAGTAATAAAAAAAAATTTGTTTGAAAATAAGTGTGTCACAACCAGTGTTTTACAATCATATAGACATGTAATCCTATCGGTAATGGCACATTGTTTTTTAAACAGAACGCAAAAGTCTTCAGGTTTTATCATTACTAATTTTTTATCATTGTGTACTAAATCCAATATAATAACACATAGTAAACTGTTATGTAAATAATGGTATCAATACCACTAATAATTTTTACAAAACGTGAATTTGATTAAAATATATCAAGTGTTGATGATAACCGAAATATGGGTTAACTTCATTTAGTTCAGACCATTTGCCCCAACCACAGTAAGTTCCAATTACGTCACGCATTTGGTTTCCTCAGAGGGCTTACCGAAAGGTCGTAGGATCTACTGTGGTGCCCGTTCATTCCTAAAATAATGCACAATGGAGCACCTGAGCTCTAAAGTCACTTATAAAGCTGTATTTCCTTTACAGTAATGGTGTTACTTAAAATCCAACAAAACAAAACATTGCATACATGGCTTTGACTTAGTCACAAAGTTAGTAATAGGGGCGAGCGAGCGTGTCAATAAATATTTCTTTCCATGAAAGGGCTTCTTCAAACTAAGTCTCAAATTCTTGTCAATTCAATCATTGTATTTTTACTCTTGATGGATCTGTCTTTACGAGTTTTTTTCGTGTAATTCTTATCGCTGATGTAATGATTGGCATTGCATCCCATTATAAATTTTGATCCTAAAGTATACTTCTACCTGAAAACAATAGAAAATAAAAGAACAGTTGACAAAAAGGCGCCGGAATTTTTTCATATTATTCTGATGCCAATTTCGAAGATTAAAACCGAATGTGTAAGCCTCGTTAAATAAAGGTGTTACTTATTTACTTACTTCATGTACTTACATATTTACTTACTTACTTGCTTGCTTTCTTACTTGCTTGCTTGCTTACTTACTTACTTATTTACTTAATAACTTGCTTGCTTGCTTACATGCACGCATGCATTCTTGCTTGTTTGATTGCTTGCTTGCTTACTTACTTACTTATTTACTAACTTACTTACTTACTTACTTACTTACTTACTTACATACTTACATAACAAATAAATTCAATATACTATGATCGAGAAATCTGAATAAAATAATCTGCTTGTTTAGATAAAAATAGATTAAGTTGAAACACAGAAGTGTTTGTTTGTCTTACAATACATACATTTCCGGTTGATCTTCGACAACGTCTGTGATAAACAGATAAATACACTTGTTAACATGCTGTTATAATAAGCACGAACCTAGAATTAGATCATTCGAACCGAAATTACGTAGATCACTTGCAATAAAAATCATAATGAAATATTAGAAACGAAGTTTTCTATCTGCTGATGTTACTCATCCCTTTGTTTTCATGACAACGGTACTAAAACAGTTTCTTCTGCACAATTGATTGTGATGATACATGCTGCAAACTTGTACGTACAATAGATGGTTATAGTCCTACTAATTGTTCATTGCTACTAAGTTGAATTCAGAGAGTGAAGGTATTCTTTTTATTTATAAAAAAGTAAAAACTATCATTCGCAATCATTCTTATGTGTTGAGGATTGTATAGACCTTTAGCCAATTGGTCATACGGTGGTTTGGGCTTTCTTTATCCCTCATGAACATGTTCATTTAAACCTAAAACTGTCATGTATTTTTCTTTCATGTTTTCATTGCTTCGAAATGATCTCCAATTTCAAGACTTTGTTTTGGCTACGAATACATGCACTAATAAAAACATTTTAACGCCATCCAGTTTGTGCATAATTACAATGATTTAAATGAAATAAAAAATAAAATATCATCTTACAACTTAGTTAGAATGCACTTTAAGCATTAAAGTATATCAATACAATTCAATATAATTGACAAAATTTAAATTGAAAAAATTGTTAAACTGATCAGATTGTCACATTTGGCGATTGTATGATATTTATAGTTGTGAATGCATTGTCGGCTTGAATTTGATACGGTTGGATTTTAATGAAAAAAACATTGTTATAAATGGTATTTTACGATGACTTTCGTTGGTAATAAAATGTAATGTAATCTATTATAGATATTAATATTGGTAAAGTGGCATCTAAAACATTTATGCCATATTATTGTTATATATCAGCGCTGAAAATACCATATGGCAATAACAGATTTAAATTAATGTATTATAAAAAACAATTTAAAGTTAGTACGTAGCATATAAAGGAAGCCAATTTTAAGGTGACTAAGGTTGGCAATTATGAAAGAGAACAACTAATGTTCGTGTAATCTATTTTTTAGTTGATTTTAATTCAATTGTTTATTAAATGAAAAACTTCAAATAAATTATGTCGTCTTTGGTATAAGTGTTTATAGAACAGTGTAAGTAATGTCTATAAATCATTCGAGATAGCGAGTTAACGTCTTTACTGTCAGCAGATTAAAGAAAACGAAAACAATAAATTAACGACCAAGGTATTATTGTCCAACAATATTGACCTGGCACTTCATTAATTTTCGTAAAGGTCATTTGAATAAACACTGACCAGTATCTATCGAATATATAATATATTTGCAAACTTCACTCGTCAGAGAGTGTGGTGTATTGGTATAGGTGTCGGATTACCCATCTGAAGATCTATGGTTCGAATCTTTACCAACACCACGTTATTTTTTGTAATTTACCTGCAAGAATTAATTTGAAATAGTTTTACTAGAGAACCTTTTACGTGGTGTTTTATACACAATCATATACTTTATTTTATAACAATATCTTTCAACGGTTCTTTTTGTGACATAATGCAGTCGTTTGTGATTTAGCGCATACACGCTATAAAGACAATTATTAAAAATACTACACTGATAGTGCACACAAATAAAAGATTTGCAATAGTTTTAATGGTAATTTCAAAATTAAAATGAAATAAAAAAGTTGCTGTAATTGGATTCGAACTACCAGATTACGTCTACATTCTTCGAGTGATATTAAAGTCCTTTACCAATTGCGCTAAGATGGATTTTTAAGTTACACAACTTTAACAATTCAATATTTTACATTCATATCGATTTACAAGTAGATCGTAAAGTTTACGGAATATACCGACTGCAGGGTCAAATGCAAGAGTGCCAGGTCAATGTTGTTGGACAATACTCTATATTATCGCATGACAATACAGATAAAATACTTGTCAAACGACTCATTAACCATAACCGGATATTTAAAATCTATTACCAGATTAAAGTGACTACACATGCACTAGTAATTCAATGCTAAGGATTTCACAATAAAATATTATTATAATGAATTATGAACGAGAACAAAAACGTGTGATTTAAAAGAACCATTAATTGTTAAGATGTATAAATAAGTAATTTAAATCACTTTTGTTGTGATTCTATCATTGTTTTAGTTTTACACTTATTTATACACCGCTCAACTAACACATCTAATATAGTCTTTTTCCTTCTATTTGGGAACTGTCCCAGAAGGCAAAGAATATCTCTCTCATATCTTGACTGTAGATTGACTATCTAAACACAAATTTAGAAAAAGGAATTGCACTGTAAAATGTACGTTTCTGTTTTATAAATCTGGTTATTTATTACTCTGTCTACAGACTACAAATTTATTTTTGTTTGTAGAAAGAAGAGATGATATTCAGTGTTCGAAAATTTGAAAATGTCAAATATTTGTACGATCCGTGTTATGTGCGTGAGTCGCAAACCTAATAATTGTGATTAATGGAAACTCATATTAAGATTAGACAACATGAACATTGATGACGGCGTTGTGTATCTCTTTCTTGGGAGAACTTGATAAAACTTTTATTTCGGTTTACGATGCGTTCAATGCGGTGACATTGACTTATAAAAAAAGTAATATGCACATTTTTTCTCACATATGCAGACATTATAAGGGCTAATAACTTATGATACCATTTCAAAATTTCGTTTTGTTACTCACCATTGTCATCATACTGAACGATTTAATATCACAGCCGCATTTGAACATCATCGGATGCTTTAAATGTAACGTTACACCATTATTATCTTTAATGTTTAGTATTGCTCAAGCTGATGCTAACGGCGTAGTCAGTAGCTTAACTATTCTGTATGAAACTGAATCTGGAGCATTTTTAATGTTTGCAATTTCGTTTATAATTTGGGTTCTGAATTTAACCGTTCTATTAACATATCACAGACATTTTTTTTCCTAAATAGAACTTTTTGATCGAGTAGCTCTTTACTGTAACTTGCAATTTGAAAGTAGATTTATAAGCAATAAACATATGTATAAGCAGACGATTCAACTACGATTTGTTGATATCACGTGACTTTCATTTACTAAAATAGCATTTTCTTTACACTGTGTATTAATGAATTGAATGAGATGCCCGCTTTGTAAATGCATATTAATTTAACATGATACGTTAAGGGGGTATATGAAAAGTATCTAATATAATTTGAAATCGTTTACGCTACTTTTAATATATTTATCCATGCTTATAATTATTATTATTTATTATTTTTATTAATATTTATATATTATTATTATTATTATTAGTATTATTATTATTATTATTATTAATATTAATATTATTATTCTTTATTTTGATTTTGAATCTAATATAGTTAAAAATAAGATCGTTACTTTTTCATACAATCAAATAATTAGGCAGAAATCGATAAATAAATGAATCGAACTGCGACCCGCAAAATGTTTCTGTTAATGTTTGAAATATATATATATGGTTCACTGACTGTTTAAATTATTACCAAACTTAAAAAATCAAATTCATTTAAACAATTATGCATGCTAAATAAGGCTCTATTTTCAGTCTCGTGTATTTTAACTATACCGTTACAAAGCAATTTTAAAAAAATGAAAAAATTACATGATTTATATCTTAAACAAATGAAGTATTAAATAATGTTCAATGACAAATAAGCTTGACTTTTAAAATTACGTTTCTTTTCTTATGGAACTCTGACCTAATACCAGTATTTAAAAAAAAATCGTTTGATTTAAAAATCAACCTTGTGAATACACCATTTGAATGATTTTAAAAGGCCAAACAGAAACATAATATTCGACTTTAAGTAAATTAACCTCTAATTCATGCATGTGTAATATCTATATATAGACCATTTAATAGTGTATTGTTTAAAGTATTACTTTTTGAATTTTCATTGGCTAATATGTAAGCGGCTTTTCCAACCGAATCGTAATAATAATAACGTTGAAACTTCGAATGCAAGTGTTTAAATTGAAGCAAGCGAGGCATTACATTGTACTTATTATTTCGGACAATATTGTTTTCTATATGTTTTCTGTGATCAAATGTGCTACTGAGATTCCATTAAAACAGTGGACATGAAAACATAGTAAAGATGAACCTTTTGCACAATTGCAATACCATTTGATTAACAACACCATAAATGGATTAAAGAAGGCACTTTACCGTAAGTTATTTTGTATTTTTATAAGTTCTTTTTAAATATATTTTGTGATTCTTTTCACTATTGTCACACCTACATTGTTTGTGTCGAGTGGTGGCCTAAACATGTCTTTTTTTCTGGACGTAATTTTAAAGACATCCAGTACAATCAATCAAAGATGTTTTATTTTCGATTCTCGAAGATCGTTTAGCACAATATTATTGTTGTTTTAGTGCGTTGTGTTTGTTCGTTTTGTATTTTGGTGGTTCAAGTATTCCTCCATGGATACTGTATGATAATTCTAAGGATATGCTGCCTGTTTGAAAGTTTCCTTTGACGGTTTACATGTAATATGGAGGCATAATAATCTATTATAATCCCATTTCAAGATTCCATTTATTTTCTGTTTGCCAATTGCTGTTATGGCAAATCATTTTTAGTTGAAATCAAATTAATTGAACGATCAAATTGCAAGTTCCATTGTTACCGCCACATCTAAAAATAATTATACAGTTGATACTAAAATATTGAGTTCTGCCTGAGCCGATGCAAGTGGGCACGAATAGAAGCTTGCACCTACCAGTTCATGAACAGGTCAAATCAAAAAGAGCGGCAAATTATTCTCTATTGAATACTTTCTTCCATTATATCCAAGCTGATACGGTCAAAGTATGATTATTTTGTTTACTTTACTCATTCATAAATAAAGAAGTCAGGTTATAACAACTTATCAAATTACATTTCAATTTCATGGCTCAAAACGACACAGAGCACAAACAGGTTAATCACTAAATGATAAATAATTTGTAACTGATAAGGAATCCAAAGAAAACAAATAACTGTTTGAATAAAAGGCCTACAAAGGGGAAGGGGACATGAGACCGGGGGAAGGGGGGGGGGGGTTATCAAAGAAATAAAAACAAGAGGCAATTGGGAAGATACTTACCGTAGTAAAAAACAACAAGGGGCACAAGCAAAAGTGTCACCAAAACAGTATTAAACAACATAGACATACATCTGAGGAACACAGAGGGGCGCCGCCTTGGAACGGTCAGCAGCAGCATAATAATGACTGCTGGGGAGTTTAAACCGGTTAATGGTGCACCAAACCTCGCTCTTAGCTCCACCATGTTCCTATAAACGAGACAGTGTAAATAAAATGAATCCCCGCAAACCATGTTTAAGTCCAAATTAATCGATTTAATTCTGTTAACAAAAAGTAGATCAGTTACTCAAAATTTAGATCAACAAATATCAAAGATCTATGTGTCATCTATAATTATGCATTTAGTCCAGATTAAATGAATTTAGGTTTACAAAACAATCATTTTTTAAAAAAGGTCACTGTGTTTATGTTTTAATTATATATAAATAAAAGAAATCCCTTACCTTCCTATGCGGGACAAATGTAAACTCAACAAACTTTGTAGAGATCTACTTAAAATTGTCCATGCTAAATATCTAAGCTTGTAGATTTTTTACTATAGTTATACATATAAAGAATCTATGATCGCCCCGAGATTGGTCTAACTTAGACCCCATGTCATATTTTGTGAAAACTTGGTCAAGGTTTAATAGACAATTATTCATGCTAAATATCTTCGTTTTAGCCTTTATTATTGTTAAGAAGAAGAAGAATTTTAGAAGTGTTTACTATTTACATATAAGGAAAACGCATGATTCCTGATGCAAACCCAGAGCTTCAGTTTTGACAAAGTGGTTTTAGAGAATAAGTCGTTTTAAAAATGTATGATGACGTACGGAAGCAAGTTAAAAGCAAAACATTAATGCTATTATAGAGATTTACAACTAAACATTTGATACCAATTAAAAGAAACAAAAATAAAAAAGCTTAACGATCCGGTAAAAGTGATCAAATACAAAAGGTAAAATCAAGTATCTTACCGGTGTTGAATGGATACATTAAACATTAAAATAACTTTGTCTATCTATACTATGTATTCACTGTCAAAATGAAGTCAAGCGGTCATGATTTTTAAATTTGATACAAGGCAAAGAAGAAGCTTGATATTCTTCATAATCAATAGTGACGCGTTTATTTAATTACTTTTACAGTATGTCAATAAATCGCCATTTGTCCTAACCTTTTATAACTGGACTGTAATAAAGAGACAATATTGGTCCTTTTTTGCAAAGTAACTACTGTACTAGAATTTACGTTATATATTTACTTAGATCGCTTTTAAGCGAAAGTATTTAAGAGACAAACATATGATTTTGCACATTCCTTATTGAAAATAAACATGCATAATAAACTCTTTACATTTAAAATTGGCGTAATAATTGTGTTTAGTCCCTTTAAACTGTACTAACCTATTTGACAAAGTAATTAATTTAACAAAGTTGGTGTCGCAAAGCAGGTTTACGTGGTTTGCAAAGATTGAACATTTGAGATCATATTGAGATACACACATATGATTTTTAAACATCCCTTATTGATATGGAACAGCAACACACGTAACTAACTCTTTACATATAAAATTGGCGTAATAATTATGTTAAGTCCCTTCAAACGGCACTTACTTATTTGACAAAGTAATGCATGTCTCAAAGCAGGTTTACGTGGTTTGCAAAGATTGAACATTTGAGATCGTATTGACACAAACACAATATAATATCAGTTATTTATTTAACATTTCCCTGGTTTTATATAATTACACGAAAACTATGATTATGCACTTCTATAAAAAATAATCAAATAAAAAGCAAACACGCTCACTTTGATATAAAATTCCGTTTTAAATATTCTTAGAATAAAATCGTTTTAAATGCAAAACACTTGATAACAGAAGTTTATTACTCTTATAAAAATAATTAAGATATAAAAAAGATTTAAGGTAAATAATAAAAAGGAAATTTGAAAGCAATCTTAGTAAAAAGACGATTTTTATAAATAAGACAGGTTCTACTTGTTTTATGAAAGCAGGGTTATTAGTTTTATCATTACTTTTTGTTATCTATACTTTTACATAACATGGTACATAAAATAAAGTTTACGGAATGAGTAGGGACATTAAAAAAGCTGTTTTGAAAACTCTACCTGTAAATCAGTTTTTTACAAATTTTATATTAAATGGTAACAAAAATGTCCATAAATACACTTAAGTATACATATCATTTCGATTTGCGCTTGCTTTCTTACGTATTCATACAACATTTTGAACTAAATTCAAGAGGAAAGTCTTTGATATGGTATAATTATGTGAATAATATAATTATTTCGATTTCGATTATGAATTTAATAATTAATAAAGAAAAAGTTTCAAGGAAGGCAAAGGGGGTTATGATAAAGAATAAAATTGTTTACAAGAGGGTGGCCATTAAATGCTCATGTAATATATAGCATTCAAGGGCACATTTTTTCAAGTTGGAAGTTAGTTATATGATGTGTCCAAAAAACTTTTAGTTAGGTTTTAGGTATTTCCTCACGCCAAACACATCATCCCTATACATTGTTGTTTTCCACACAATTTATGTGTGCTCTTTTACGATAACTCTTTATTAACTAAGTGTACTCCTAAGAAAAACTAACTGTGATTACAATGGTATAGTTCATTTAATTTTGGTATAAATAATTTGAAATATAACATTACGTTCCGTATAGCCTCAGTCGTATAATCAGCGGACAAAAGTGTAAAAGATTCATTGGACGGCTGTTTGATTGCTAAAATGTTCTTACCACCAATACTCCAACTAGATGTCTTTATTGTATTTCTCCTACACAATATAGACTTATAGCACTGTTGGTATTTACAGACCGTTGATCTGGTGAATTCTTAGATAATATAGGGATCACCTATTATAATTTTAGCCCTATTTGATAGGCCAAATCTGAATTGTTATAAACGAGGCATGCTACTTTATGCTAAGGCATATAACCTGTTCTGACATACCTCAAGGATTCACACAAGGCTTAAACAATCCTATTAAAGATGTCTGACTCTGGTGTAATCCGAAACGAGAGGCAGATATTTATAATTTTACTCAGAATTATAATGCTAAATACATAAAAATAAATACACGTGGCTTATAATGTATAGTAAAATGGTTCCATGTTATTATCATTTCACCACAGACATTTCTAATCATTCCGTCCAAACATATAAATACAGCATCCATTTTTTAAGGCACAAAGCTCTAGCGACAACTTTGACCAACCTAGGTTACAGGTCCTTATGAAATCATGGCATAGTACGCTCATAGCCGTAACATTCCGAAGTTAAATTCTAAGATCTCTCCATAACAGGCCTTGAATCAAAAGTATTGTATTCTAAGGGATCTCCGAGACAATGAACCCTATTTTGTCCACAAATCACTGGTTTTCATTCCCAAAACTAGTTTTAAATGCTGTCATCCTTAACCACAACAGTATTAAGGCAGACAACAACAGATGACATAACTTTAAAAACGTCTTATATAGAGAACGCATCGCATTTTAATGTTGAAGAACTTGATAAATACTGTTCACATAAACAAATGAATTATAAAAGCATTACAGTGATGAAAACTAACTCTTAAACCATATTGAAGGCTTTATGTTAAAACACAGTAAAGTTTTTTTCTTCTTTTTTTCAGTATCAAATATACACAGTAGACAATGTCTTTTCTTTTATTTGATAACAATAAGTAATTTTACCTAACATAAATGATAATCATGTTTTGTAAAAGATTGAATTATATGGCCTATCTGACCATGTTTTGGGGGCAAATTTAACTTACTGACCTTAAATAAAAAAAGAAATGTATTATATATTCACTTGAATAATTATATTAATTACAGTATAAGATATTGAATACTCATTTGATTAAGACAAACATGGTTAAGGTATTAGAGAGAGTGGAGAGATGCTTTTTTAAAAATCTGAAACTATTGAATCTCATTTTTAGTGAATATACAGTTTGCCTGGGGTTTGGGTCCAAACCCTACTTGAGGTCAATGTTTTTATATTTTTGTACTTTTGACTCCTTTGTCTGGTAAGATTATAATGGTTGTTATTTGCTGTACTTATTCTCTAAAGCAATAGCTTAACAAAGTCGCCAATCTGTTTTTAACAAGGCAGTCAACTTTTGCTATTTTTTGTATTTGTATCAAGAATATGTTTGAACTTGCTTATTTAAAATTGTCAATTATACATTAAATACATGTACCTTTATTTGGCAATATTTTTATAATACTTTAACTGACACATTTTAGTTTTTAAGAGGTCATCTTTGATTGAATTTTTGAAGAAAGATTTTTTTCCGGAAGCGATCCTCCTCATCTACAGCGTATAGACTTATTAGGTTAAAAGCTTAAGATATGACTTGTACTATGAAATATCCCTTGCATTCACAATTTCTTAAAATTCCGACCTGACTTAAACGAAGAATGTAATATTATAATCATACAATGTATTATTTATATGAAATATCATCTATTAAAATAACAGTTTGTCGAAACGAATGATACGTGTTAAATGTGTTTCATTTCATTTCATATATCTTTTATGAATTTTTATGTAAAACTACATGAAAACAACTTATATCATTATCGATTTGATATATATAATATCAAGATATTCATTTTAAAATTTGATTCGATATGAATTTTCAAACATGAGAAAATGCGTGATAGGAAATTATTATTCAGCAACTATAAGAGACTGTAACGCGCTCTCAAAATATAAAAAAAATCAATGTCATAGCATTAACTCGTACATTGGCACGATTGACCCTCTTAAAATGTATGGTTATTTAAAGAATTTTCAAAATGTATGTAGAACATGATAGATGCATATCACGTAAGAAATAAAATCGTTAAGTGAATATCAAAATGTCCAAAGAGTACAACGTAAAGAAAATAAAATAATGTCTGATATTAAAGCCACTGGTCTCCAGATGAACAAAAATGAAATGAATTTTTAAGTTAACGATAAATACTGATTTTGTTGGGTTTATTCTGTAAATAAACTATTACAGACATCTTAATATAATAAAGAATGTTCATAAAAGCATCAATATTTCGTGTTTTTCCTTTGCATAATATACTAAGTTACTATCGCAGTAGCCAATATAAATATGAGAAAATAATCCAGTTAACATAGTCACCTGTCACAACATGCACAGTGATCCAAAACAATCCCGGAATCCAGTATGCCGCGGTCGTATATCAACTTTTTCATTAAATAGGCCTCGAGAGTAGTACAAATTGATGAATTGGTCATCATATCTATGATATAATTAATAAATTATATTTTAAGTTACAAAGTTACTACAAGTATCAAAACAAAAGTAGTTATTCGTTTCTTTCTATGTTTGATACAATCCCGGATTTCGTGCGTTCCGGATCACAGTTCATGAAATTGTTGTTAGTACGATAAAAGAATTCCGTAGTATAATAAAAGAAGGTATTCCCGTCGGTGGAAAAACGAACTGTTTGATTTTAGAGCAATAATATTAAAATATGAACATTTTGATGTGTCATTTCGATTTATTTCAACTAAATAATGTTTTGAAGTACAAATGTAAGACGGCAGTTTTTTACATTCAAGAGGCCTGATGCTTTAAAATTACTACAATGACCATGCATATCACTTTGTCGTTACATCTACAAACGTTTAAGAATGGTATCTTTTTTTCCTTTCAATAAATTTATCTCATAAATCTAAAAAGAGAACGCGACGGCTATTCACGATCAATCAAACGCACACATTGTGATTTTGGACACAGCAAAGCGAAACATGTCATTCGTATTAAATGACTTTAGTTCTTAATTATCCAATGGCATACGTAATGTTTTCAGACATTTAGTAAAGTATTGTCTAAAATATTCGGCGTTGCATTTTCATTGGATAACTGGCAAGCGGGTTTTTTTTTTCAACCGTAAAGCGAACATGATCATAGTGATTTTTATGCTTTAAGATCTGTTATATTCAAAATCAATGAAGTAATTAAATTGAACTTTTGTTGTCCTCAGACAAGACTGTGTTAATTGTGATAATTTGAAACATGCCCAGGGGCACAGACACTGACAATGGTTTAAAGCTTTTATCCCAAACATTGTAGTTTTGGCGATTTTTAAATAAAATGTCATCAACAGCAAGAAACAAAAACCACAGGCTTGTACATTTATATGGAACTAGGTGATAAATACAACAAAAAAAACAACATCTAAGTATAGTTTTAGCAATGATTATCATGCTGTAATTTTTTAACCGTTGCAAAGTTGCATTTTGTAAATATTGACTTAAATTATAAAGAAATCCGTTAACTGGTTGCAAGCAGATCCGTTGGTTGTGGGAAGAAAAGTTGTTCGTCTGGTACATTTTTTTTATTCTGCAATCGAGTATATCATAGAAAAGAAATATGTCTATAAAACAGACAAGAAATAGGAAGCAAATATCTCGCTTCATGTTAACGAGAGTGATAATAGGGGTGATATATCTATGTAAAGAAAAACAAAACAACCGTCATGATTTCTTTTTAAAAACATGTCACAGATGCAAATGTCTTGCTTGTACTTCGTTGATCTTCAAAATGTTTTGAATTATCTTGACTTTTCTTCATAGTATATTGTTGGTTACTGTAGAAAGTTATCAGCAATTCTTTTTTTTTCTGCACAGTTGCTCTGACTCGTTGATTGTTCGGTCATTCCACAAATGGAAAAGTGAAAGTGGAAAGTCAATCAATTTGCGAATGGAAAATGATAAGTAAAACAATGTTCTTGTTTAAATAGAAAAAATAGAAAAAAAATTGGCAACGATAAGCTTGACTTATGAATGATTTACCAATTACCGTGGGCTATTTCCTGCCTATTTTTGAATATTTAAATGCACTGCCACCAGATGCATAAGGTATTTCATTGTTGCCATGAATGCTACAAAATCATAAAAAATAGTAGAGTTTGCTAGTTTAACTCAAACTTTATAAAAGCCTAGATTTCAGTACTTTAACTGGACATTAAACGGCCATTTGTTACATGAAGTTACTCGTATAAGATTTAGTTTAAACTATATTATCAGAAGGGTTTCAATTAAATATACAATGTAATAAAACAGAGTAAATCTTACTCTTTTACAATCTATCTGAATTATTATTTTCTTAATAAAATTACAATAAGTAATTATTAATATCAATGTCTTACAATAATCTCTACAGGGTTATAACATTAATACAAAACCAATTTAACGATATCATATTCTTAAGAATGACAATCAATGCAGACAAAATAAGTTTGGCAATTTTTGGCCATGACTGTAAAATACATTTGCAATGCACAGGAGATTTGTTGGTGCTGCGCTGATCCCAAGGGGCAATATTGTATCCGCCAAAATTCCGGATGTTCGGAAATGTACATATAAAGAATTATATAAATGAATGTACAAACTCTGGTAAATCAGAAGTTATTTTGTTCAGACTGGAGAGCGTTAAATATTAAGAAAGTATTCCGGACAATCGGAAATTTATATTTCATATTTCAAATAATCGGAAATTTATATTTCATATTCCGAATATTCGGAAATTTATATTTCATATTCGGGATAATCGGAAATTTATATTTCATATTCCGGATAATCGGAAATTTATGTATCATTCCGGACAATCGTAAATTTATGTATCATTCCGGATAATCGGAAATTTATGTATCATTCCGGACAATCGTAAATTTATGTATCATTCCGGACAATCGGAAATTTATATTTCATATTTCGGGTAATCGGAAATTTATATTTCATATTCCGGACAATCGGAAATTTATATTACATATTCGGGATAATCGGAAATTTATATTTCATATTCCGGACAATCGGAAATTTATGTATCATTCCGGACAATCGGAAATTAATGTATCATTCCGGACAATCGGACATTTATTTATCATTCCGGACAATCGAAAATTTATGTTTCATTCCGGACAATCGGAAATTTATATTTCACGTCGGACATTCGGAAAATAATCTTGTTGTGCTACATCGAATCATATTTCAAATTAAAGAAACAATTTTGTTTGCTTAACACCCTTGTACATTGCAAATGCGTTAAAAATCTGCGCAAGTGCCTTGAATTCACATCAGCCTGGTGATTTGCATGCAAAAATCTGGAAACAAAGTGATCCATCGGAAGCATTAATCACAACAAGATTACAAGATAATTGCAGACTCGGTTTGATTGAGTATGTACATGAGGGCTAATGAATACGTGCAACATCCCTCACGCCCCCTAGCACTGGCTTGAGCGGTACTCAATTCTCAACACTTAATAGTGCTGGCATCAATGATTCCGAAGGACCAGAAAAATATAACAACACTGAAGTGAAGTACGGGGCAACTTTTTACAGCTGCCACACAGCACTTGACACCTGCTGTTGTGAAGTATAAAAATCTGGAAACAAAGTGATCCCTCGGAAGCATTAATCACAACAAGATTACAAGCGAATTGCGAACTCGGTTTGATTGAGTCTGTACATGAGGGATAATGAATACGTGCAACATCCCGCACGCCCCCTAGCACCGGCTTGAGCGGTACTCAATTCCCAACACTTAATAGTGCTGGCATTTATGATCCCGAAATTACAAGCCTCTGTTGGCAAGCCTCTGCCATACAATACCCCCAAATTGGTTGGAGAAAAACTGTGCACAAAAATGGCAGACATGGTCACTATAATAACTACCAACTCAAAATTAGAAATATGTTCATGCTTATATGGATACGAAATTAATTCACAATAATTCACAATTGAGAATCGAACACAGTCCATTCATTATATTGTTAACAAATATAGAGTTACCAAAGGAAGATAGATGGACTAAATTTCTGCAAAATAGTTGATTTTCAACAATTCTTGGATAATGTATGTAGCTTCTTCCATTTGATATGCAAAACTTTGCCATGATACTATTGATACGTTTTCTTCCTTTATTTAACTTGAAATGATTTTTTTTATTTCGATAATGGAGTTTAGGAAGAATAGCAGATTAAATGATTCTTGTACCTTGTAATAAGTGTAATACATCTGCAAGGCATGCCTTTAAAGAAAAAATAATGTAGGAAAGACAGGTTTGACACAAATCATTTCCTCCACAATGAATTAACATAAGTATCTGGCACAGAATAATGCTCGGTAGCTAATAATTGAATATTTATAATTGCATCAATTGCATCAAATTGTAAATGTTTACCAAATGTACTGTTACACTTTGTATACTGATGAGCATCTCGTTAAAGTCAAGAGCCATCCAACCAAACTGAATGGCTGGACTGTTCACCATATATGGAAAAATGAAAAGCAATAATAACATTGACTAACTATACTATGACCACACATAGAGCTTATACGAGTTTGAGCTCCAACTGCCCATTTTTTTACTTCATCTTCCGAAAAGCCTTGCAATAATCCAGTAAGTAGAACCATCAATTCGAAAGAAATGACTTTTGAGCCTAGAATTGTTTATAACGGAATATTTTAAGTTTTTTTGCAAAAACAGATCTAAATTGATTTGGCGTAAGTGGTGAACAATCTAAATGGGAGAGGAATTGGTAGCCAGAGGTAGGACGCACTGCCATATAATTAAAGATTTCTTCCTTGTGATGGCCGGACAAATTTCTATGTAATAGAAATTTCACCGTGGAGCCTCTATGTGATTGATCAGTCTTTGAATGTCTGATATTATGACACACGTGTGAATCAGATAAATATACATCTTCTTTACTTATTATGTTAATTTCACTCACTCTCAAGAGAGCAACAATGCAACCATAAATGCCGGTGCAAATAAAATGGATTCACAATGGGACAAACAGACAAATTTAAGGTTGTGAACCAGAAGATGTAGCAAATTAGTGGTAACTGGCTGTCTAGTGTCCCTAAACCTTTAAGATCTATTCATACCATGTCATTCATTCATATCAAGAAGTTTGCGGACTAAAAAACATTGATTGTTATCTGTCAAATTATACAATTTGTTTATGAAAGTGATTGCAGCTATATGACAAATAACAGTTTTGTATGCATAACCCCTTAATGACATTTAAGCTATATAATGAGTTATATGAAACAATGGCGGGTGCCAACTTTTATTATTGATCTGTGAACATCTGAAATTGTCAATGGTTTGAATTGCAGAACAGTAAGTTCTATGCGTATTGGCAGACAAAAAACTGATCTACAAGACGGTCAATTTCGCTGCACAAAAATGCTGGAAGTCCTGTGGAATTAAAAGAGGAACTTTAAAAGCATTATGGAGGAAAGTAATCGAAAATATTACAGGCGACTGATGGCATCACAAATACCATTTTCTCGATATTAACTGCTTTAATCTGAAAGCTTTGCAGTAACAATTAAAGAACCAACTGTTTCATTAATTTATAAAACGATTGTTCCGTGAAGATTCATTGTTAAGAATTTGGACAAGACTTTGATTATCTGTATGAATAATGATTTTTTCCCTTTTAATTTAGAATCCCACAAATGGAATGACAAAACAATTGGAATCAATTCTAAAAAGGTTATGTCTTTGAAAACTTCATCACTCCAGTACTCTGGCCATTTAAAACCTGACCATTCTCCATCTAAATATACTCCACATGCCACATTTCTATTTCCAGCAGAGTCAGTATATAACTGAAGCTTATTATCTGACACCCAATCAAGGTTGCTGAAAACAGATATACCATTATAATGTTCTAAAAAATAAAGCCACGTCATTAAATCCTCTTTGTTTGAGGAAGAGATTCGAATGAAATGATTTGGGCGTTTATTTTGTCTGTATCAAGTATAAAACCTGAATAGGTAAGGACAGTAACTGGACCCTTAGACTTATCTGGATTTAGTGGAATGTTCATGTCATCACAGATATGTTTAAAATCCGACATCAACTAAGTACAGTCTTTAGTTCCAGATTTACCAAAAAAAAATAAAATCATCTACATAATGATCAATGTTAGAAGATTTTGTATAATTTGATAAAGGAAGAAAAGTGTTGCGCAACTTATTGATGCACATTGAGGCAGCATTTTGTATCCAGTATCTGTTTTTATATTTGATCCCCAACAGTGGGAAATCCTCTGGCCTTATTGGACACAGGTTAAGGCAGAAGACATATCTTATTTACCAAGTTCAGTCCCTTTACCAAATATTTGATTTTTTTCAATAACATTGTCAAACTTGCAGTAATGAACTGAACAATACTTTGAATCAATAAAATCATTTACTACATTTACTTTAGGATGAGACAGGTCAGTAATCAATCTCCAAACTCCTGATTTTTGGGGACTATTCCCAAAGGATTGACTCTTAAATTAAAAAAATGTTTTTTCATTAATGGGCTTAAAATCCCACTTTCAACTTTTTTAATTAATTTTTCCTCTAATACCTTTGTATTTAAAATGGAAGTTTTTTTGTTTTTTTTTATTCATAACTAATCTGTGAGCAAGAGTACTGGAGTCCAAAACCTTTTTTAAAGTCATTCAAAAGATATTTTTGTTCAGCAAGCTCATAGCCCTTTTACCATATCTTTAAACGTTTAATGTCAATTGGTGATGCGCCTAACTCCAACAAATGCTCGAGGAGGGAGCACTAAATCTTTGGCCTTGTGGTTCAACGACTCTAGGCCTGAAATCATTTAACGGATTTTGCATAGAAGTTGAGGTTCGCATCCTATATGAAATAGCTGAGTGGGAACCTCTGCAATTGCAGAGATGTTGATATGGACACCCTTACTTTGTACAAAAGCCTCTAATATCAAAGAATAAAAATAAATTATATTTATATAACTGGTTTTGAGGCTGTCTTACATGTGAAGTACCAGTCATTGTAAGCAAGTAAAGTTCGCCATCAATAGGAGACTATTTAATATCAGCATGCATAGATTTTTTCTTCCGAAAAGCTTGATTATAATACAGCCAGCCAAATGAATTACGTTTTGCAGCTAGGCGGCCATATGCATGTATTGTATTAACTCAGAGGCAAGAGAAGGACTTTTCATAATAATAATTTGAATATATGTTAAAAATGCGTCAGTCCACGAACTTATGTTCTTCATTGCATGTATTGTTGGACTACAGTCTTATACGATATTGCCATTTAAAACTTTGATAGACTGAGACTCTGGTAATGGTTCTTTTTGTAAAAGTAATCCTAAAGCAATGTATCCATCCGACCAGACTTGCTTTTATTTTTTGTGAAATATACAGTCTTGGTTACTACTTGCTGTTGCATGTGATACAAAGAGCCATGAGCTGTGGGAGGAGGTACCGCACACTGAAATCGCTGATTCCAATTAGAAAATAATGGTGCAGGTACACTACTTGCCAGCGGAACAGATGTACATGTATGAATAATTTGTGGAGCAGGCACGCCAAGTGGAGGAAACTGGAAGTCTTGGTTGTTACTTGCTGTTGCATATTAAACAACAGAGTCATGGGCTGTGGGAGACGGTACCGCACACTGAAAAAGCTGATTCCCAATATAGTATAATGGAGCAGGTACACTACTTGCCAGCGGATGAGGTGTATAATTAACATGTGGCGCACGAATAGTAATCCCAGAAAAAGGAGAAGAAGCTGCAGTTGTCCTCCTCCTTTGACGACGTTGATCAACATGTCCGTCAATGGGGAGTTTCCTTTTTCGGACGAGGCATGTTGGCCGTAAATGTAAAATAAGGTAAAACAGAAATTAAAGGTTGAACAGCAAACTTAATAAATCTAAGAACATCATAGAAATCTATTCATTGCAAAAATTCATAATTCAAAACCATTTATATAAATATAATTTTATTTATATTACTAGTATTTAAATTGATTTATTCATTATTACAAGAAAATTATAGTATTATCATTCTTTAAATTAATGTTTAAATTTTCAGAATGCATTGAACTAGATCTATATATATAAGAATGTGGATCGCACTGCTAAGACACCACGTGATCTTTCGTTCAACTAAATTGATTTTAAGGCTTTTATAAAAAAAAATTCTTAACAATAATTTTACTTTCATTTGAATATATTTTTTGATAGTTTTTAAAATATATGTTAATATATCTATTGTAATAGGATGCACTTAAATATGGCGGTCACGCCATTGCCACTTTCTACCCCACGAGCTTTGAAGGAAAAATGAGAATAAATAGCAATTTTGCGATAAAACAAGAATATTTTCTAAATATAATTCGGGCAACATAACGTGCGAGATATTCTAAAGTAATTAATACCCGAATAAAACAATAAAAGAAACTTGTAACTTTACTTTTAAGTAAAATTTAAAAACATAGGAAAAAACTTATGACCTTCCTCCCTGAGTTTCAAGAAGTGTCACATAAAACTATTACGTCATATTATAAAGACAGATAATGAATGTCAAATTTTACCTTTAAAGTTAGATGAGTTATTTCAACTCCCAGATAACAAATATATCTAAAGACAAGACTTGATATATATTACATTAGATTTCATAATCGGTTGACTACACATATTGGTTTGGTATCATCTCAATGCATATGCTTTATTAATGTGTAATCTACATGACTACAATAATCAGGAGCTTTATTAGAAACAAAATATTCATAAATACATTACATATTGACCAACCCTCGTAAGACAAAATAAACTCGTTAGCTTGTTATTATAATAAGTATGAATCTTGAAGAGAAATATTTCTGACCAGGATTACTTTGATCTTATACATAATATTATTATCTTGAACATCAACACAATATTCTAATTGCATTAAAAAGTTAATTTGCTGAAGGAAGTGCTGCAGCACAATTGTTTTTGATGTAACAAGCTACAAATAGGGACGTACAATTATTCGGCATAATGTTTATGTATGTATATATGCAGCTACGGGTTAAATACCGCCTCCGTGGTCGAGGGGTTAGAGTCGATGACTTCTAATCCAGTTACCTCTCTGGCGTGGGTTCGATCCCCGGGAGATGCTTTGGCAGTTTAGCGCGGAGGAAGGTTATCACGTACTGGTGTAACTCTCCAGGAACGATAGTTAGGAAACTAACCGCCTATATGACTGTAATACTGTTGGGAAATGGCGTAAAATGAAACAAACAAACAAACAAAACTACGGGTTAAAGAGACTTGCACAATTAATGATTATGTTTCAAATAGAAAGCAACACATTTAACTTATTCATAATAAACAAGTTATTTCATTATAACAATTATTAAAGAACACAAATGAAATGTAAGATTATAATTTAGCGAAAGTACATATGAACAATCTAAGTATAGAAATGTACAAACGACATATTGTTAAAATTATCATATATCAGACATATCTTTGACCTTTATATGACATATGTCGGTTTAAATGTATTGTCTGCTTACCCATTAAACAAACGGACGTGAGTTACGGTCGTTTTATTGCATAACAAAGTATCAGATAACATTTTAAATGACACTGAAAAGTGCCTTTTGTTTGCACTTGAATGAATTTTTAAACGCAAATTAATATCATTATCAGTTTGGTGTCATCTGATTCACTGATGTCATGTTATTGTTTGATTTATTCCAATTTTCGATAAGTTTTTTTAATATGAAAAAAAAGATTAATATCCATACACTATTTTTCTTGTTTCTAAGACTAGTAAGTTTTCCTAGACGGCTAACGAGCTGTACTATTGCTTGTTCGGAATTATTTTCTTTTGCCTTCATTTAGCTTTGGAATGAAACAATACTCAGTGTACCGAGTCAACTATAATCTGTAAAAACTGTATGCTAGTCAAACTACTGAATGTTCGATTAATTTAATTGATTTCATTCAATTGCCTCTAAGCATGTGTTTGAAAATCGCGTAGTCAGACCATAATTCTTTGAGTATGTGTTTGACTTGGTACTTCATTGCGCAAACTAATGACATTTATAGTACATTTTAGCAGTGTAATTATCAGTTTATTGCGTTGAATTATCGGTGTGAATAAGAAATCAAGATAAACATGTGTATCTTGACTTTTAAAAAATGTTAATCATTTTAACATCTAACCACTAATTCATTTGAACAAGCATTCATTTTATGGTAAATTTATCGATTTCTTGCACTCTAAATCCTTTTGTCAAAAATATTGCAAAAATAAATATAATGATAATGTTTTAAATTTCATCTATAAACATGCTTTTAAAACTAAGCTATTTTGATATCAAGAGCTATGTTTTATGTTCTACAAGAAAAAATGAGTAAAACATAATATCACAACAATATTTTTTTTTCAGTTTTAAAACAGGTCAAGTCTATCTTAATTACTCTACAGACAGTCAAACTGTCTGCCCCAGTGAAGGCCAGCTTGATTCCATGATAGGTTCAAACAATGTAACATTTAACTTAAGGTTATCGAATAAAGTTAAAGTACAAATGGTCATTCAAAATTGCTACACAGAACAAGGATTAGTAATTATTTGCTTTTTTATTTTGTCTTTTATATATATGCTAAAAAGTCATACTGCAGTATGAAAATATCTTAATATTGCATAGTTACAGTATATATAATCAATGCAATATATGGTTGTACTTTGGTTTCAGATCGATTCTTGTTTTGATAAAAAGTAAGCTCCTTTCTAGAAATTTTACTTCCTAAAAAGTCCGTAGAGAAATTTAAATTGACCCTGGCTTGCTATATGTTTTCATAAAATTCCCAGATGTAATGTAAGTGTAGTTAAAAGAGTGATCAGGCAAACGCAATCTTACTGAATGAACAAATACACTCAATAACACTTTTGATTAAAGTTTGTAAAACTTATTAAAAGATTACAATGTGAATCTTAAGATCATCACTTATAATTTTGCCTTTGGAAGAATTATTATTATTATCGTTATTGTAAAAGCTTAATCACATTAACGTTAAAGTCAGATTTTTGGACAGCTTGCAAGCTACACATTATTAATATGTCAAATACTATTTTAGCAATGGTTATGTTACAAAAATTTTTATAACATGATTTTATAAATTTCGGTCCTGTAGCACTTGGTTGAAATGCTAAACGTTTAGGGAACATTAATTGTGATAACTTTTAACCAAGTTTGATGTATTTAACCTGTTTATTACACAACATGAATTTGTGACTTTTTTCTAACATTTGTTATACAAACTTAACGATTATTGGGTTGTCATGCATGAGGAATGTGGAGAAAGTGTCTTGCTTTCAACATATCTTCTAAGGAATGTAACAGGCTAAGAATAATTATATGTCTACTGACATGTGTTATAAAGAAGTCCCTGAAATAAATAATAAGCCTTCATCTCGCGCAATTTGTATTTTTTTTAATTTTTCGTTATCATTTATTTAGCAAAAGTTTATTTAGTGTTTTTGAGTCAAACTTAAAAAATACATTTGAACATTCAATTGAAAAAAATGGGTACCATTTTTTCCGTGATAAAGAACTATAACAACAATTCTGGGATGTTCTCTAAAGAACAATATTGGTGTGCCCGCTAAGACAATCATATTGGCATACCTCTGAAAGGATTTTTGTTGACTATAATGCTTAATTCCAATAAACGATGATCAATCAGCAGCATGTCGTTTAAATGATTGTCAGTTAAAACATGAAACACACCGACAAACAAAAACAAACAAAAATATGACTGTTTTTATTCTTTGAAAATGTCTTTAAGATATGGTTTTTAACTTACAATAATTATGTCTTTAAGATATGAGCTTTAATTTACAATATACGTTAATGATTCAATTCCTACAAGAAATCATGTCATTGTTATGCAAGCATTGCTAACATTTCTGTTTGTTTCGAAAACTCAGAAATACAATATGCACGAATGTTAAATAATTTTTACTCCGGTCGGGTACTTTTAAAGATTTTTTTTGTTCCATCCATCCATCAATCCATCTATCTATCACAATTTTCTTGCCCCACGTGCACCAGTGTAAAACCACTGACGTTCCGTAAGTAAGCTGAATAAAATAGATTTCTACATTAAAAGGATCCAAAGATGCTACAGCGACGATTGACAAATGGCACACTGGCTCGCATTAAAGTACATGGTGACGCTTGGGAGCATCCTAATCGGCTTAACTCCCTAGTTATATATTTGTATTGACCGTTCCAAATCAGTGACAACCTTGTTCATTTCTATGTATTGCCTTTTTAAGGGTTTGGTTTTAGCGTCCATGTTTATCAAATTTGCCTGTTCGACAAGGTTTTCTTCCCCCTTTAATTGCTACCCGTGTATGTCTTCATTATTCTCTTTATTATTAAACAATTTCCTTATGTCTGTCGCTGTCCGATTTGTTCCCTTTTGTGCACCGTTGGTTTAGGATATTGCTGGCGTTCCTTTCTTAAGCGTTCCTTGATCTTTGTTTCATAATACATGCTAAAAATCTCTTTAAATTAATTGGATCTCTTTAAAATTGGAGAAAAATTCACACAAAAATACAAACAATATTGTACTGTTCACGCTCACCATTATTTCTAATATTCCATTATGACGCCATGTATTGGTTACTGCCACCGTGGAAGCAGAAAAATTGAAATATTCATATGTCTATTTCTCTATCAATACAAAATCATTTAAAATAAGAACATCATATTATTTGTATATTTTTTTATAAATTTCATCAATCGATCTGACAATTGTTATATTTAAAAATCGCTATTAACAAAATTAATTGTGAAAACATTTCCTTGTTTCGAAACATCATTTCATTCAAATATCAATTAATCTATTTACAATATTTCAAAAAAAAAAGTATCATGTTTGTTCAATAACAGATGATGCTATAAAAAAACTGGAGACAAATAGAAGGCAAGAAAATGGCACAGAAGCCAGACAACCGTGTCCATCTATTCCGTTTGCAGATTATAATCATAGATGGAAGCCTCCTCGTTCTAAGAAATATAATTGACCAGACCCTGACTGCTCAAGGCGTAACTCTAAGCGCATGTTTGAATAACGAAAAGGCAACTATTACGCGTTTGCAAAATCGTGGCGTTATAACACAGGTACAACATGACATACTGTTTCCAACGGGTGGCCAAGCCCCAAATACATCAGAGATGGACTTCACGCTAATTATATGTCTTCTGAGATGCTTGAAGTGTTTTGGATTGAATAAGAAATTCGACTGGAACACGAAACCCATTTTATCCGACTTAACAATTGAAGCAGATATATGTCGGCTAAAAGCATATCGAAATGAAGTAAGTATGCCATAAAAATGTAAAAAGTAATTATTATCTGAAAACTGTCAATGTGACAGAAGATTGACATATAATTTCTGGAATACAAGTCTTATGTTTTAAAGTTACTAGCAAGACTTTTTTTATTGAATTTAATGAGGACAAAGTTCATTGCCTTAAAACATATTATAGCATTTTTTAAACAAGAAGATGCGTTTTTTAAGAACATCAACACTCATTTGCAGGATTGTTCCGTGTTTTGCTCATTGGATTAATTTCTTTGATTGTCTGGCGTACCTTCAGGTCTCACGTTAAGGAACTCTGTCATTTATTAACAGGTCTCGTTTTCATGACATGATTTGCACTAAAAATGTCAAATACGTTTCTGATCAACGTTTACTTTAATATATTACACAGGCCAATGCAGCTATATATCAGCTATTACACTTGCGAATTATCATTTCAGATATGTCATCTACCTACAACAACTGAAATACAACCTCATGATTTTGTAACTTGGTGGAATGACATTGAGCAGGTAAGCACAATGGTTTGAACACATTGTTTATTAGTCTGTAAGTCCCTCCAATTCATATCTTCAACAGAGTATTTAAGACGATATTTCAAATATGGTATTTGTTTATATTTTAAGTATTTTGCTATTAAATGACGTTTGAAATGCTTATATGCATTAACTGAGTTTAAATATGGCGAATAATGGGCCTTTGTAATGTTATAAAATTTGCTTATGTATATTTTTACAGTTCTGGGTTATAACCATTTAAGATTATAAACTACCTCGTCCACTAAATTAAGTATTGAATCTACACTCGTTCAATATCTTTTTTAATGTAATTGAGTTGCGCCTCGTCGCTTACCACAACATTGTATGCCATTTTATAATGCACGCAATAATGTCATTAGTCATAAGTTTCTGCTTACTAACTAACATTTCAAAGGATAAAGGCGTTTCCATAATATACTTACTGGTTCTTCAATATTAGTTATTACCCTTTAGAACAACTTTCTTAAGATAATGCGCCTGTAAAAATGTATGTCAAGAAAATTAGCCAATGAAAATGTAGTATACATGTACAATACGTTTATTTGTTTTATATCCTTCATTCATGTATTCTATTACATTTGATTCCATTATCTCTGAGTAAATCACTATCATTATTAAATAAACCAACACAGAACCTTACCGATTTGTTTAAAAAATAAATCTTTAAGCACATTTTATGCTAATAAGTACAATCGGATTCCTTTCAGATACTTGTTCGGCGAAGTTCTTCAACTCTGAACATCAAGCAAGCAATTGCCGATTTCAAAACCTGTCCACTAGATCCAGAGGAAGAGAAAAGGTTACAAGAAGAAGTAAAAAAGTGGAATGACTATGTAGCCGATGTTGATCGATTGAATGAAGAAATGAAAAAAATGCAAACAGATGTTATTAAAGTGAAGAAAGAAGTACAAGCAAAGCTTACTGGTATGGAGAAAATAATCGAGGCGATGGAAAAACGACAAGGTGCAGGTTGTTTTTTTTTTCATTTGAAATATTTGTGCTTGTTTATCATTACACAACATTAACATCTGTTATATGATAATGCTTAGTATTAATAAATACATGTTTGCATATCTGACAGACTTGTGTAGAACAACAAATATCATACTTTTCAAAACCAAAGAAGTTATGTCAATTTATTAAAACAGTAATGACAAGAATATGAGCAAATCACAAACAATAATGTTGATATAAATTGCTATTGAAAACATAAGATAAACCAATTCAGAATTTATTTATGAAACTGTCAATCAACTTTCGTCATCAATCATTAAAAACTTCCAGTCCTGAAATATAAATTCATGTATAAGAATTGAATATACTGCAATGTTTGAAAGTTTACATATTCAGTTTGATAAGACTTGGAAAAGAAGTGTATTTAGAAAATTAATCTAGACATATAACTATTAAATTTGTATAGATTTGAAAACAGAGAAAAATAACGAAGTTGTCTTTCCAATACAGACAGAGGATGAAAAATATCAAAATCGCAAGATGGGCAAGTAAAAAATACTTTATTTCTTTATCAATCAAACCAATAGTGATGGAAAAGTGACTTCTTTATATATATAAAAAAAACAAAATGGCAAATGAATATTGTTGAACATCTATAATCAAACAAAAGATGAAAAGTATATATCGATATACTTTTAAATCAATCAAAAGAGTTCAAGTCAAAACGCACTTTTGTTGTTTTCATATGAAGGTTATGTGTCAGTTCCTGACCATATGTTTTCATTTCCAGTTTACAATATGTATAGGATATTCATTTTTTTCCACTAAAATATAATATATTTTCATCGAGTGATATAAAAATGAATTGTGCGGTAGCCACGAGTAAATTATGATAATTATCTTTTAACAAGATTCTCTATTAATAGAACTTGAATGTTCTGTCTATTATAAGGATTATTATTTTAACATTACAGTTTGAAAGACTTCCCTTTAAATTTTGTGTATTGACTGTATTAAGAAGAAAATAGTCCGATAAGACAACGGTAGAAATTCGAAACATGTGTTTCAGTTAAATTTACTGTATTTTTTATTGTGGAAATACAAAAATGAAAATATGCATCTACTTTAATCAATATTGCTCAATATTCATTTATTAGTATATAATAAATAAATCAATTTCCCTTTTGAATTTCGATATATATTTCGCAAATGGGTGCATTTTGAGAAGTTAACTATGAATTAAAACTGTCAAGTCTATTGTTATTTCTTAATTAATGGCGTGCTCAATTGGCTAGCTCGTTAAACAGTCATTCAAAAATTATAGTATATTTTGTTTGGATAAATTAAAGCGACAATAACTGACTTTATACGGTCTATTCCATTAAAGTTTGAAGAAATAGAAACAGATGTCAAGTCAATACCAACTTCCGATACGTTCCCGTTTCACTACATCCATTTCCCAAAATAAAATTATTAATTCCGAAATTGGGTTTTTAGTGAGTTTATGTTCTTTGACGGGCAGATTCAATTTAGATATCATATAAAACATGAAATGACCATATTTCGCAGAAAAAATAGTGTGTAGTAGTGTTGAGTGAATTGTGCAGCATAAAACATGCAGTTCTAAGTGCACTGTAATCATAAAATGTGAAACAAAACGTGTGCAGCTGCTAAGACTTTAATACATATGGTCATAAAAGCGAAATGTACTGTATTTGATTTATTATTTGTTTCAAAGAACTCGCTTTGAGGCTGTGCCTTATTCATATTATTAATGTTTGAAACTTGAAATATGTATATTTCAACAAATATTGAATAGTTAACTTTATAAATTTTGCGACAATGTAAATTGTGCTATTAAGTATTGTTCATTTTAACCTAATAATATAAAGAAACACAATTCGAATTTGTATATAAAATTATCGATGCAGAGCTGTACTTGGGAAACATATCTTTTTGTTCGAGTTCCTGCTGCACGACAATGATCTTGTCGGGGTTTTGGTACAATTGAATTGTTATTGGTTATCAAAATGGTTATTGGGATATAAGGGTATGTATACATGTATGTTATGCCGGTAAGATGGATATGACATTATGTATAGCTTGTCTCGGCAATTTGTGAGACAACAGGTTGTATATCTTCTGCCCGCGTGTTTGATGTATTGATATTAATAATTAATGTCGTCAGCAAGAGAATATAACATTATTTATAGACTCTGTCTGCAAGTTGAATAAAAAGTATGTATAGCCTCTATCGGTTAGATGGACAACACATTAGCTTTAGGATGTGTCTACAATTTGGATCAAGCGGTATATATAGCATTCATTGGCAAGTTTGATAAAGCAGTATGTATAGCTTCTGTTAGCAAGTTTGATACGCCTCTGTCAAAAAGCTGGATATTACATTTTACGTATATAGCATGTTGGATATTCTACCAACAGTTCGTATAACGTCTGTAGGTAAGTTGGGTAGGACCGTATTTAAGGCTTATGTCAGCAAGTTGGACATAACATAATATGTAAAGCTCCTGTCGGAGAGTTGAATATAGTTTAGTATAGTTTAGTTTATTCATAAGTCGTCCAAATGGTCTTAGACCCATGTGGCAAAACAGAATAACAAACCTTAAAATGGAAATTCTTAATTTAGAATTAGTATATGATTTTATTCAAGCTTTATTCGTATAAGTTCCCCGTGGTGCAGGGGTAACGTAGGGGTGACGCGCTCGTCTAAGGTGTGAAAGGTCTGGGGTTCAAATCACATTCGAGGCAAATATTTCTTTATATTTTTTAAGTGTCTTTTTAAGGAAGTAGCCACGATATGCAGGGATAAAGTTTGGCTGCCATAAAAAATGAACATAAATGATTTTTGATGCAACTATAGTCATGTGAAATTCCGTATGTACAAAACTCAAACTGTTAAAGTAAATAATCTTTCGCAGTCACTGCATCTTGGTGCCCTGCCAGATGAATTATATGTTTTGGAAATAAACTTGTACAGGAAAATACACACACACATATATATATAAAGGGAGATAATTAAATTAAATACAGTTATACTTTCCCCTGCGTGGGATCACTTAAGATATAAGGGTGCAGATAAATTGTTATAGAAATGAGAGAATATATACACATATACCACCGCATCGATATACCAGTCCAATTATGGCACAGCGCCTAGCAGAACAGTCATGAAAGCATGACCACAATGTGTTTCAATGTTTCAATGTGTAGTTTGTGACTGTATATAAAGCTGTTCAGAAACCATCATTTTTATGATGGTGGATGGGCAGTGGCTATGCTTTCATGACTGTTCTGCTAGGCGCTGTACAGTAATTGGACTGGTATATCGATGTGGTGGTATGTGTGTATTTATTATCTCATTTCTATATATATATATATACATCGTATGAAGTGTAAGCTTTCTTTTTTATTCTGTGCATAAACCGTGTAATAATGCATTTGATTATTATATCTTTTTGATAGGGGAATAGTGTGAAGCGTATTATAATTAATATTTGACGCGCTTATAGATCAAATTAACCATTAACTTTGAGATAATTCAACTGCATTTTTGTTAATACTGTGGGAAACGAGGACCGGTTAGTAGGACCCCACCGGTCTATATCTAGGAACAGTAAGTTTTATATACCAAAATGTTTACAAGGGTAACAAGGGTTCGCAGAATAAGAAACGGTATTTTGTTTTTACCCAACTTGTCGGAAAATCAAGAAATCCAAGATGGCGTCAAATATGGCCGCCAACATTCCGCAAAAACAGTAATTATCATTATTTGGCAATTCTTTAAAAGAATTTCTAAGACACTTTTGTCTTTACATATAAATATGATATGAAATACATGTTTACTGTAAATAAATTGGTTTTTGATCACTTATATGGCAGAAATATAAAATATTTGAAAGAATATAATGGAAAATGTATTAAAAAATGACCTAAAAATAAATTTGATATAAATTTTCATTTCTATAAACAAATAGTATATATAAAAAGTAGCGGCACAAAGGCAAGCTGGGCGTTTTGACTCCTATTGAATGTTTGTATGAACTGCCTGATATCACTGTATAATATCATTATATCATTATATGGCAATAAAACGGCATTTTTAATATTTCTAAGATGACATAGCCGTTATATGTACTAAGCGTGTGTTGTCGTGCTTATGGATACTATAAGGGTAAAATCTAGTTAGTTATGTCATTTATTAAATATGCATAATACAGATTACTTGCCAGATTATTAATTGTTTTGATATTTGTTATTAGTGTTTTTGAATTTCTGCATTGTAGGCCATCTTTAAATATGGTTTTAAAAAACATCTATGCAAATTGCAAATTGATTAATGCGAAATGATATTATGTTGTAGAAACAAATTTTGAGGACAATTATGACATTTTCTATTTTCTCTTGGAGTATCATCGTACCTTCCCTTTTCTATCTCCAGATTGTGAGTTGACAGTATAAATTTGGTTTAAAATATTCGCAATGATAATAATTGCTTGGTCATTTCAATAAGTACATTGATACAAAGTTTTACACTCATTTAATAACAAATAAGTACCTTAAAATATTTATAAAGTTTGTATTTATCACCTTTTTATATTAATTTCAAATTATTGTGTAATAATGTGTTTTATTATATATTTCAGAAGTAAAAGATGGTCTCTTTGAATTCTACAAAACAAGACACAGTAAAATTTTCCTGTCGCCTCTTTTTGAAGAGAAAGACACACCGTTGGCTTCTTTCTATATCAGACCGGAACTGATCTCAATAGTCTCAACATCGACGAGAAATGATGACAAAATATCAGTTAAATCATTATTGGAGTTATTCAAAACTAAAAATATAGAAAATCGAGAAATATATGTACTCGCTGATGCTGGACTCGGAAAAATTGCATTTTCAAAATATTTGGCTAACGTGTGGTGTCAAGCTCATTGCCCGGATGAAGACTTAAATAAACTTATGTTAAAGAAGGATGTAGACTGTATGCAAGAATTTGATTTCTTATTCCTATGATTTGTGCTCTATAGATGAACTCATATTTGAAAAGATTGTTTCAAATTTGGGTCTTGAAGAAACGCTTTCCAAAGAGACCTTGCTTAAAATTTTGAAGAATGAGAAATGCCTAATTATACTTGATGGATTGGATGAATGGACTCACCCCGACAAGAAATGTTACAGATCTCCCCGATCGATCCCCCACAGGAATGACCAAAAAAAGTGTACAATACTGACCACTACACGACCATGGAAATTAGGTGTTTTGAATCTAAATTCGTGTCAAATAGGGAAAAGGGTAGAAATTACACAATTAAGTAACGACTCGGTCGTCACGCTTATAAAAAGGATATTACAAAGATTAAAATCTCACCAGAATAAGGATTTATTAGACAGTGACATCAGGCAGTTCATACAAACAATCAATAGGAGTCAAAACGCACAGCTTGCTTTTGTGCCGCTTCTTTTAATATATACTATTTGTTTATGGTGTGATGGTATTCAAATAGGAGATGCAAAATGTGATCTCTATATAAATATAGTCGAGCTTCTTTTATCGAGAACGATTCAGATCCACGGGGAGCTTCAACAATCGTGGGAACTTTCTTCCAGTGACATCCCAGAATGCTTTGCTGAGTATGATAACTGTAAGAAATACTACTCACTCCTGATGCATATTGGGAAATTAGCTTGTTATACATTATTCAATGAAACAAAAGAAAACACGCTGGTATTTGATGGATCAGTTGCTAGAAAATATCTCACACAAGACATGATGGAATTCACACTTCACTCAGGAATGCTGTCGAAAAGTACATCTAAAACACTAACGAAAAAAATTAGTAAAGTATCGTTTTCCCACAAAACAGTTCAGGAATTCTTTGCCGCCATATTTATAAGTTCTCAAAGTGACGCTCAGAAAACTGTTATAGAAAAATGCAGAAATTTTCATGACATTCTCGACATGTCAAAATTTTTTGAATTTATAAGTAAAATGAATGCCAACCTGATGCGTGCAATATCAAATGGTTTGATGTCTGTGATAAATGAAGACGAGAAAACCTGCGACTATAGAACTAGGACAGGTCTCGAGCTCTTGTTCATGCACTATACTCCATTGTATAACATACAGAAAATGTTCATGTCGTGTTTACAAGAAATGCCTGAAAGTGAAAATATTCAATTATGTTTACAAGATTTCTTCATTGTCGGGGACATCGAGGTGCACAGTGAGCACTTACAACGTTTGTTAAAACAAAATAAAAGCAACATAAAATCACTTTATATAAACATCAGCGATACTTCCAGCAGTTTACGAGAAATTATAGATTTATTCTCTCTCACAGATCTCAGTCATATACAGAAACTTCTCTATTATGGTGACAACGAGAAGGAAGCTGAGATAAACCGGATATTGTTTCCAAGTTTACAGTCTGTAACTTTGTGGAGGGGTAATTTGACAAATGATGAAGAAAATGTGAGTGAAAACATGGCACGATGTCAAAACTTACAATATTTACGTATTGACAGCTTTATGCTATCTCACAAAATACTGGAAACAATGTCCAATTTTGTCACCGGTCAAAAATCAATGAAAGAGTTAACATTGAACTGGTTAGACTGTAAAGAACATGGCCCACATGATTGTCAGAGATGGAACTTGGACTTGTCTCAAAAATCATTTCTATCAAAGCTAGTCTTGTGGGATTTACCTGGGAGGCTACAATTAAATATATCAACACCGTCATTAGTTAATGTTGAGTTGTCGCTCATCAATATAGATGAAAGTTCATTGTTACTGTCACGTGACATGTTGAATATTGAACGTGTGTATTTGGGAAGGATAGAAATGTCTGCAGGACGTTTACAGAACTTTATTACCGTGTTGGAAAATCTGCCGCAGTCCGTTACAGTAAAGATGGGCGCCAATTGTACACCGGAAACAGAATATGAACGTTTTAGAGAAGATATTCGGAGATCACAAACATTTCATGTGATACCAAACAGTTGGGGAACATTTGAGTTCAAAACAATAAAACCTAGCATGGAATTGACAAAAACAATATTGTAAAAAAACTAAATAAATTATTTCAATGATTTTAAATAAACAAAACAATATAAAGATGGACACTTTGAAACAAAATGGCGGCTCTTCAAACTTTAACTAAAAGTCTGGGACACAAGTCCTTTCGTTTCAAATTAATAATTTAAGTGACAATTGTTTATAAATAAAAACATTTAATTAATAGAAATAATTAAAGGAAGTTTTGACGGAATTCAATGGATATAAAAGTTGGATTAGGATATTGAAATATTTAACAGGTAAGTGATTTAATATTGAATGCGTTCCAGAATAAAAAAGGAAATTCCAGATGTCCTTTTTCCGGGGGTCGACCTTAATGCACTTTTTCGACAACAAATTTACATGCCCAGAGAGAGATAGAGTGTTCGCTGACTAAGAGGAATAATTCCCCTATCTTTTAAACCTCATACGAAACGCTTGGTACATGTCCGTTCTGTGGATAATATTTCATTACCTTTTAAACGAGTTTATTTTCTGACGATTATGTTGGAAAATCGTTTTTCGGGGCTATTTGATGAATACATATAGAAGAAGACTTTGCTTGCTTTTAAATGGGTCAATATTATTGTCATTTGTGCGGATTACAAAAGCCGTTTTAATTCATTGTAGACGGCCAATGTATTTTTTAAATATAAAAAAGGAAGGTTAAATAATAACGGAAATGTCTGTTAATTTTCGATACATGTTTTCATACTTTTATTTGAGAATATAAAGAAGAAACACAAAAAATACACCCAATAATAATTACATTCAATAAATAATATAATAATGGTTTATATAAAACTGTTGACATTTATCTGTAAACTATTTCAACTTATTTTTTACAACATAAATATGTTTATCAAACAACCGTACACGTATTATCATTTAAGTAAATTGAAACATAACAAATTGATAGGCATGCTGATCTTTATTTTTTTATTCTTATATAGTTGTAGTTGTTTATTCTATACTATACATGTAGTGTAAAGTATATGTTTCATTAATTATTCACTTATGAAAAAATATTCAGATGTATTCATCAATGAAATGCGTATTTTAATTTTCCATATATTTCTCTGTATAAGATTACATTTACTGCTGTGTATCATATTTTCCGTACTTTAATTCGAGTCGTAACTTCTTTCATTAATATACATATTAAAATAAATAAAAATGGGACTGTAATATCTGTAACAATTTTAAATAAAGTAAACGCATTTAATAAAGAAAAACATATATTATTTTTCAAAAATAACGGGATTTAATTTCATGATTATCCAATTAATTATATCTTATCCGTGTTTATATGATGAATGGGGGGGATCCACAGGCAATTGTTTACATAATGACGTAATCATGTGTACACTTAAACAATAGAATGGGTGACACAAATGTTTTAATCCCGCCAAAAAAAAAAATGGATGCCTTATTAGATTTGAATAAAAAATGGCGCTGAATAACAATAGAAAGCTTAGCACACAAATGTTTTAATCCCGCCAAAAAAAAAAAAATGGATGCCTTATTAGATTGAAATAAAAAATGGCGCACTGTTCTTCCATAACAAAAGAAAACGAAACATAATTGTAGGGGTCACATAAATATGGTCTAAAGTACACAATAGAAAAATGTTACCATAAAGGATTAACTAATTCGGTCAAAATATACAAAGGAAAACTATAATCAATTATTGGTTTAAACTATGAAAAGAAAATTAGGACAAAATATTATTAATAAGTCTAGACCAGCTGTGGTCAACTCATCTAATAAGCTACTTTAGTATCTAGTATTTCTTCTTCTTGATATTGTATTTTACTATCATCAGAAAAATGTAAAGTTTAATCAATTGTTTACATAATGACTTAAGAGTGTGTACTTTATAACAATAGAACAGGTAACACTCCAAAAAAGTCAATCTTATACATGTAAATGCAAAATTACATTTATTGTTTTTCTTATAATATAATGAGGCCTGTTTTGTCATTTTTCCAAAAATTGACATGTCATATTTTTGCACATGTTGACAAGAAACAAACCTATGCCACTTGTTTTGTATATAATTCTCTTCATTAAAGTTACTACGCATCACATCCAAGGCCAGCAATTCAACATCTCATTGAAGGCAAGTACTTTCTCTGTGGTTCATACAATGCTTGATCTAATTAATTTACTGTGTATTTCTAAAGCAGTAAATTTGATAAAACTTGATAGTCAGGTGGGATACATACAAAACAAGTTACCTTTTATTTAGAATTCATACCCAATTATTGTTTTCTTATAATATAATGAGGCCTGTTTTGTCAATGGTTTCAACACCTACATGTATCTTTAGAACTCATTAGAGTAAAACAAAACAATAATTGTCAATGAATAATCCTTAATAAGAAATAAATCTTTCTTTACCAGCTAGTAAATCTTGCTTTTATCATATTTATGGTTTAAACTCTTAACCAGACAATGTGGGTTACCTGATAAAACAAACAATCCTTTAAGTATGTATGACCAGTATGACCCCAAATGTAACATATATTTCAACCAGGTAATAAATCCACAAAGGGACGCCTTTCTGTGTCGATGTTTCGGATCAGTTATGAACATTCATTTATTCAATGGAGAAATTTTAAATGATTTGATTTACCACCTTTAAGCGAGGATAGGAGCTACAACCTAAAATTATATACATTGTACTGAAACTTTTTTTTATTCACATTCTTATTTTTTATATTTTGGTCTAGCAAAGATTAAGCATTTTCTGCTGTTAATTGCCAGAACGAAGAAACCAATTAAATCTTACAATTCAACACTGAAGTGATAATGTCATCACCTTGGAATTTGTATAGCAATGAACTGTCAGATTTTTAACATCTGTGAAATTGATGTCAGCGCCAAGATAAACATTGGTCCTTTTTATGACTTGATAACAGAAAGAAACAATAATTAAAAGTTTTTATTTCATGTCAATAAGTAAGCCCTTTGTATACAGGTGTGTCCCTAAATTACTCACTTCTTGTCCACCATTAAAACGAGTTCTTCCTTATAGTTGCCACAGTATAACTATTTTCCTGACATGCTTGAAGTGGTAATATGGATTTTACTTAATATTCAAAAATATCATCAGAGCAAAAACAGCTATTTGGTGATAGATTTTTATGTCACGTTTTCACATACCCTTGACTAGATTTCTCTCTCCAGATAACTTTTTTTGCATTTCAACTATATACACCCAGGCGCAACATGGATTAGTTGGACGATTTAAGAAAAGGATATACATAAATTTATAAACAAAATAAAAACAAAGATCTAATAATACAGTTTATTTATTTATTACAGACTGCATTTAAAAAAAGAAATATTTAAAATAAAACGCATTTGGCATATGATAAAAAAATGTTCCAATCATAAGTGTACCACACTAACATTTGCCCTTTTGTCTTTCCAAAATATGAATAAATAATATAAACTTTCACATGTCTTTAATAATTTGTTCATTTATTGATAAAATGTCAGTATTTATCACTACTAGTTTCTTTTCACTGTCATCATCATCATCATCATAATCATCATCATCATCATCATCATCATCAAATGTTTCTTCAAGTTCTGGTAATGGGTACTTGTCCATAACACGTTCTAACATAAAATTTTCTTTTTTAACAGCATACTGTATAGCTTCATCAGTTTCGAAATTATCTTCCTCTCTCAATCTTTTTAACAGTTCCCATGATCTTTTTATGTGTAGGATTGCGCTGAAGTGCATACATTTTTCCAATAAAATCCAAATAAACTTCTCTGAATGCTTTATGATACACGGAGCGTAATTTTTTCAAAAGCTTTTATTTCTTATTTCTTCAAGAGAGCTATCAGGGTCTTCATTACGCATTTTACTGGCTGTTTCATTTAAAACGTCATCTCCTTGTTCATATGTGAGCTCTGTAAAATACTTCCAGATGTCAATATGTTTGTTCTTGTTAACATCATCATATTGTTTGCCATTGTCATTCCTTATAGTAGAAGATTCATCGTCATTATCTTGTTCACTGTCATCGTCTTCTTCGTAATGATGAGATTTGGATCTATTAGGTCTCAACCGATCGAAAATGTTTCTATATAGATAAGGTTTACGATTTGGTTCCTCATCTGATGTATTTCCATCGCTGATAATATTTTCAGACATACTGTTCTTATGTTTGAGATGCGAATGCCTATTTTAAATTGTACTTTTTATTGAATTTTTTTATAACACAAAAAGACATGTGAATACCATTATTTTAAGCGATCAAATGGCAAAATTAATGCCAATTCTCCTTTTTAATACTCCCAACTAATTTATTTCGTTTCTCATTTTCTCGTTTTGCTTGCTAAGTGGCTCAATTGGGTGTTCATTAACTCATTTTGCTTGCTCAGTCGCTCATTTTATTTGCTCATTTGCTTATTTTGCTTGCTCATTTGCTCATTTGGTTTGCTCTTTTGCTCATTTTGGTTGCTCATTTGCTCATTTCACTTGCTCATTTGCTCATTGGCTTGCTCATTTGCTCATTTCACTTGCTCATTTGCTCATTTAGTTGCTCATTTGCTCATTTGGTTGCTCATTTGCTCATTTTTACTTGCTCATTTGGTTGCTCATTTGCTCATTTTGGTTGCTCATTTGCTCATTTTGGTTGCTCATTTGCTCATTTCACTTGGCTCATTTGCTCATTTGCTTGCTCATTTTGGTTGCTCATTTGCTCATTTTGGTTGCTCATTTGCTCATTTGGTTGCTCATTTGCTCATTTGGTTGCTCATTTGCTCTTTTGGTTGCTCATTTGCTCATTTTGGTTGCTCATTTGGTTGCTCATTTGCTCATTTTGGGTGCTCATCTGCTCATTTGGTTGCACATTTGCTCATTTTGTTTGCTAATTTGCTAATTTCGTTGCTCATTTGCTCATTTCACTTGCTCATTTTCTCATTTGGTTGCTCATCTGCTCATTTCATTAGCTCATTTGCTCTTTTGGTTGCTCATTTGCTCATTTAATTGCTCATTTGCTCATTTTGGTTGCTCATTTGCTCATTTTACTTGCTCATTTGCTCTTTTTTGTTGCTCATTTGCTCATTTAACTTGCTCATTTAACTTGCTCACTTACTCATTTGGTTCCTCATTGCTCATTTTACTTGCACATTTGGTTTCTCATTTGCTCGTTTTGGGTGCTCATTTGCTCATTTGATTGCTCATTTACTCATTTTTCCTTGCTCAGTCGCTCATTTTAGTTGCTCATATGCTCATTTTGGTTGCTCATTTGCTCTTTTTGGAGTGTTACCTGTTCTATTGTTATAAAGTACACACTCTTAAGTCATTATGTAAACAATTGATTAAACTTTACATTTTTTCTGATGATAGTAAAATACAATATCAAGAAGAAGAAATACTAGATACTAAAGTAGCTTATTAGATGAGTTGACCACAGCTTGTCTAGACTTATTAATAATATTTTGTCCTAATTTTCTTTTCATAGTTTAAACCAATAATTTGATTATAGTTTTCCTTTGTTATATTTTGACCGAATTAGTTAATCCTTTATGGTAACATTTTTCTATTGTGTACTTTAGACCATATTTATGTGACCCCTACAATTATGTTTCGTTTTCTTTTGTTATGGAAGAACAGTGCGCCATTTTTTATTTCAATCTAATAAGGCATCCCATTTTTTTTTTTTTGGCGGGATTAAAACATTTGTGTGCTAAGCTTTCTATTGTTATTCAGCGCCATTTTTTATTCAAATCTAATAAGGCATCCATTTTTTTTTTTTTGGCGGGATTAAAACATTTGTGTCACCCATTCTATTGTTTAAGTGTACACATGATTACGTCATTATGTAAACAATTGCCTGTGGATCCCCCCCCCCCATTCATCATTTATAACAAATTGGATAATAATCATTTTCATACCACTCGATGAAATTAATCATGTAATTATATAAAAAAGTCCTTGATATCATCTTTTCATTATATTATTAAATATCCTTAATATAAGTTCGGAAATATTGAGAAATATTGATAACATGAAAGTGAGTTGTTTGTTTCAATATTTTCTGTTTCAACATATTTCCGTATTTTCACTGGTGTCTTGCCGGACTACATTCTTCTAAAATCAGCCAAATCACGAAATTAGAAGTATTTCAAATTTAAATGTCGAACAAACGGAATAAACAGAAAATCCACCTTTTTACTATACCTACGGAATTAATTAATTTTCACACTGTGGCATGAAAGTTCGAATATTTAAATATTCGCGAAATATTTATTTTCATACTAGTTTCAATCGATAAAAACAAATCCTGTATTTATTGAAAAGAACTTAAACATCGCCTATTTAATTATCTTTCTATCTTCTTCATTTTGCGTCTTTAAAATACATATGAAAATTTGGTCGTCACTTATTTGTTATTTATTTTTAGTACGATACATGTATAATCTATTGTTCAAGAAAT